>NW_018483678.1:0-2481 GCF_002113885.1 Mizuhopecten yessoensis
GTAGGAAGATTCACCGGGTATGTAAAACTATCTGTATACTCGTAGAAAGATTCACCAGGTATATCACAAACACTTCTATTCCATTCAACAATTAATGATGATACAAGATTTAAAACCTCATATCAGGGAAATTATGTCTACCCTTTTCAGAAACTCACTGAACAGCTTCTATTCACATCTCAACACTATACCCCTCCCCAGCACACACACCAATACAAACACAAAACATTCATCCAACCCAGGGATAGCAATAAAATTCTGTCCTAACCTTCACCTCTCTTCTGAAAGGCGAGGACTGTGGCTTCACTGTTATCTGACATACCTAAACCACTCTATGTCACAAATCTGGCTGTACATAGAAAAGACCGGGAAAAGACCGGGAAAACAGGAAAAGACCGTAATGATTCTAAATTCATTGAACAGTTGAAGAGAAAAACATCCAAAGCTACTTTATAAATACATTTGTGGATCTTTACACTAGATAGGATCACAGAGGAAAAGTTGAGGAGGTTGAGATTGTGTGATAAGATGTACATATTTTATACAGCCTAACAGTGGGCAGAGAACTTTGATGATAGATCAGCAGACAAACTCACCCTTTTAAACATTAGAGGCAGTAAATACCCAGTTAACAAATGTGATGAGCACCCATGGACCAGTAACACACTGTTGATAAGTACATACAAGGGTCAATCATCATTTTACCAGGAGTACCAGTAACCTATGATTGAACTCCATCTTCTTAATTGAAACTTTTCAAAAGTCTAGACCTGAAGGCTACACACTAAGTTAAGTATTTATATGAAGATGGTGTATAGCTGTTTACACTAATAATCACACACAAACATATACCTGATGTTTGGTGGATAGAAAAGTCTAGAATCAATAATGAACAGCCCCAGAATCACTAATCTGTGACCATGTATGTCTGGTTCTTGTTCACAAGGTAAACAGTAAAATTACTCAACTTAACAGGAAACAATGGCCTCTCAATACCAATGTTTATCAATGAAACATTGGTTGTGGTGTAATGGTGGGCTGGTTAGAGAGACTTTTTTTTATAAACTTTTTATTATTGGGATGGGTTTAGAGGGATGTTTAGAGGAACATTCTACTGGAGTTTGCGAAAGGTGGTTTGAGAATAAAGATACTTTAGTGTTATCAGTGGAGATGGTTTGACAGGAAATATAATTCTGTGTTTGGGATGGGTTTGTATATTGACTGTAAAACTTACTAGGGTCAACATCTTCTCCCCACCAATCCGGCTGACCATACAAGGGTGTAGCTTTCTTCACAGTCTCTAACTCTGTAACAGACAAAAACATACAGATCATGAACAGCAAGAATGTATTTAGAATATACAGCTAATCTAAACTCCACAAACAATGTTTATGTTTGGTCTGGTTGTCTAGTTCCGATATAAAATTGTGACAGACTTTGGAGGCAATCTTGTACTGGCTTAGCATGTTCTGCCTTCCTGTAACAATAGCAGAAAGGTTTAACATCCAGCAGGAACTTTTTTCTGTTGAAATTCTCAGAGGCAGAGCACGGAATTCCTGTCTGGAAACAGCCATTTATAATGGAGTCAACATGCATAGAAGTTTGTTATGAACACTTGGATGGCTAACAGCTGCAGCATAACACAGAAAGGAATGTCAACCACTTGACTGGAAATGCTCCACTGAGATATGTGCAGTGCTGCTCAGTTCTACAGCAACAGTCTTCTGCGTAGTATTGCTGCAGATACAGGGTATACCAGTGTGTGTGCTTAAAACTGATAGCATTATCATCTATTACAATTGTTTTTATACAAGGTAGGTAATGGTTACAAGCTATAAATTGCAGACATTTTACAACAAACGGAATATTTTGTAAAGGAATTACAGGGCTTTGACTTGTCTCGGGTAAAACAACATACAAATGTACTGTATTACTACAGCACTATTATTGGAGCTGTCTACCCAGCTGTGTTATTGGACATCCTGACAAACCCTAAATCACAGTTAAACATCCCCACATCATAACAAAAGTAAACCCTTTATCAGTACCAGTCTAATTGGTACAGAGGAAAGCCTAAGGGTGAAACTAGCAACCTGGATTTAATAGCTCATAATGGCAAGAAAACATGTAACTATTGGGGTTATTCAACATCCATGCCTCATGCATTGTCGAGTAAGGAATAACGCTCAATGAACCTGCCTTCTACCTTCCATTTACCCCTTGAGTATGCCAAATGAACTTCTAGTAGAGATCAGTGTTGCATGGACAAATTTTCAATAGCATGCACATCATAATTTTAAATCGAAACATTCATCCCAATGCCCATAATTCCAACTACCTGACCCCTACCCTTTCTATCACAAGTTCCTACCCTTCTACCACACACCAGGCTGTCTGACCCATACCCTATCTACCACAAGTTAGACTGTCTGACCTCATACCCTATCTACCACAAGTTAGGCTGTCTGACCCATACCCTAT
>NW_018483679.1:0-2482 GCF_002113885.1 Mizuhopecten yessoensis
TTGGTTTGTGTGTTGCGTGGCTTGGATAGTCAAGAAACTTAAGTTTGTGGGTAATGTGGTTTTGGTTGTCTAGAAGCTTTCGTTTGTGTGTAGTATGAATTTTATATGTTTTCTAGAAACTTTGGTTTGTGTGTTGCGTGGCTTGGATAGTCTACACACTTCGGTTTGTGGGTAGTGTGGCTTTGGTTGTCTAGACAGTTTGGTTTGTGTGTTATATGGCTTTTGTTGTCTAGAAACTTTGGTTTGTGTGAAGTATAGCTTTTGTTGTCTAAAATCTTTAGTTTGTGTGTAGTATGGCTTTTGTTGTCTAGAAACTTTGGTTTGTACACTTAAGTTTGTGTGTAGGGTAGATTGGGTACTCTAGACAGTTTGGTTTGTGTGTTGCGTTGCTTGGATAGTCTAGATTTATGGTTTGTGTGTAGTATGGCTTTTGATGTCTAGAAACTTTAGTTTGTGTGTAGTTTAGCTTTTGTAGTCTAGAATCTTTGGTTTGTGTGTAGTATTGCTTTTGTTGTCTAGAAACTTTGATTTGCATATTGCGTGGCTTGGGTAGTCTAGGAACTTTGTTTTGTGTGTAGGGTGGCTTGGATTGTCTAGACACTTTGGTTTGTGTGTAGGGTAGCTTGGGCACTCTAGACAGTTTGGTTTGTGTGCTGCGTGTCCTCGATAGTCTAGAAACTTTAGTTTGTGTGTAGTATGGCAATATTGTCTAGAAACTTTGGTTTGTGTACAGTATGGCTTTGGTATAGGTATAGACATTTTGGTTTGTGTGAAGTATGGCTTGGGTATAGGTCTAGACACTTTGTTTTGTTGGTAGTGTGGTTTAGGTAGTCTAGCTACTTTGATTTGTGTGTAGTGTAGCCTGGTAAGTCTGGTCACTTTATTTTGTGTGTACACTGAAAATTCACTAGTCTTTACAATAGTGTGTGTGTGTGTATAATGTGACGTCATTAGTCTGGACAGTTTGCTTTGGTGTGTGACCTGGTTTGTCTGGATATTTTGGTTTGTATGTACCGTGTGCCCTCTGTTGTCTGGATAATTTGGTGTGGATGTACCCTGTGGCTTCTGCTGTCTTGATATGTTGGTTTGTGTGTACAGTGTGACCTTGTTAATACGGACACTTTGTTAATGAAACTTTCATGACATAATTTACTAATATTAGCTTTCAGAATACGTTTTTCTGGTTCCATGAAGCATTGAATCCAGGTGTGCGTAGTATTTGTTTTTATTGAGAAAAACGCCAGAGACCGGAAACTAACGTGCATGTATCCAGTTTCAGGAAAGTCAGATTTTCAGAGTCCAGGAAGTGAGCCAAAAGATTCGGGAATAATGTTTTATTTAAAAATAAAATGCTCTTGTTTAAACTGACAATATTTCTTGAAATTTCTATATCCACCTCTGCGTACGTACTGAAAAATAGATCTTTATCGTCAGAGTTTCTCGACTATTTACCGGGATATTTTCGCTGCAGTTTCATTTTCGCCCTTTTCGCCCTCTGAAATGAGGGTTAATTGATCATTCCAGCGAACATTAGGAAACTACATCATATGCATAGTAATTAAATGTGAATGGCGAAATTAACACGGGGCGAATATTGTTTTTTCTAGCGAATGGCAAATGTTTGATTGGGCTAAAACTTCCCGGTATACAGTAGGTATCTTATTCCACTTAAGTGATGATAGACCTCTAAAACTGTTATTCAGTATCAAATATTCACGTAAAATAAGATTAGCTTCGAATTCTTTGCCGTTTTGGAACTGCTAAAATACAAATGCTTTTTAATATACTGAAATTGGTGGTCTGATTTGCAAGGTCAGTTCTTCAGACTGTTGAGGCCAAGTTATTGGACTTGGTCACTCTCTGACATATATATATATCCAAGGACGACGTTGGCAAGGTCACCAAACCGCACAGGAAATGGCGTTACAGTGCAAATAGCGATAAGACTTAAATAGTGTAGGATTTGTGAAGTTGAATACGGTCATGTGACACAATATTTCTCACATACGGAAGCACATTTTATGGATGTAAACACACTCAAAATTATTTTCAATTGCACTTTAAATTTGGGTATAAAACAGAAGAAAACATTTTTATACTTCAGAGGTAAAAGACATATACTTATTTGTCAGCTCTCGTTACAGGTGCTGTGTATGTGTGAATGGGCTGATCGGGAGGCGCACTGGATAGTGTGCACTCGCCTTCACCAAAACGACTTTGGTTCGATTTTCTGGTCGGACGTGAAAGGGTATGGGGTCACCTGCTCGACTACGTGGGTTTTCTCCGGATACTCTGGTTTCCTCCCACATTAAGACCGTCTGTGCGCTACCACCGGGCCAACAAGAGTGATTAATATAAGTTGATGGAATTTTTTCGCAATTGTTGTAAAACAATTAAAGAATATTTTCAATTGTTAACATAGATACAGGTCCAAACCTTGATATTGAAACGGGCAAGTATACTGCAAATAAATATAGGGTGT
>NW_018483680.1:0-2483 GCF_002113885.1 Mizuhopecten yessoensis
TTTTTTTTCTACCTACACTTAAGATCCGAATATCTTTCCAATTGTCTGACCATATAAGGAGCTATCTTTCATAACCGGATTTTGAATAATCTATCTTTTCAGTGGCCGTCCTTTAAGGGCTCCCCCGCACTCTCTGTCAACCTTTACGACGCCTTCCCTGTAATTAAGGCACTTAGCTATCAACTGTTACGCCTATCGAGGGGCTCCGGAATGTGATTGCGGGGGTCAAAGTAGATGGATCATTATAAATAGAAATACTCCTTGATGCATATCAAATACAAAAATCAAAACGTTATTATAATGATCTTTTCAGTTTTCGTTTATCTAAATATATATATTTAAATGAAAACTGCTTCCGAGTACTTTCTTTTTCATTTTAATTTCTGAACGTGTGGGCTAATGTTAAAATCCAGATGTATACTCTGTACATATTAGTATAATATGAAGGTACGCACATTTTAACCACTTCTCATGACGAATCATCTGGAATTAGATAGAAAAGTGCGTATACATATAACTTGTTGATTGATCAGTGAGGCACAACGTGTTCGGAATTTCGTCACTTAAATATGACACGATGATATAACAAATATCCTTAAAAAACTGATAATTTAATCTAGCTAATGATCTTCAGCAGCAGTAACAGACTCGTCAATATCTAAATATAGATTTCCTGTTGTCGTGTTAAGCGAAATAAAAGTCATAATTGAAAGTATGTTTTTTAGAGATATGTATATGTTAAAGTTGGAATATAATTATTGGTAAAGTGTAAAGGAAATTTCCTAAATTAATAAGATTTAATAGATCTTGTGTCGAAACTCTAGGAATAACTAAATAAATAGCTCCTTGGTTTGTTTCTAACACCGTTGATGTCAAATTTAAGTCGAAATGTATTTTGGAATCTTTACATATATAGATAACAATGACATTTATTTATTAACATCATCCTTTTGTAAAAAAAACAAATGTTTAATATCAATTCAGCGCAATATTCTTAAATAATAAATAATATAAAATGAAAGCCGATAGGAAATACAAATAAAGGATCAGATGATACACCAAAACAAAGAAATGTCTCGGAGACCCTTGGACAAAAGATGGAGTATAAGGCATGTTGTGCCAGAAAGATCAGCGTCATAAATTTTATCGAGGATGCACAAAATGTAAATCTAGGTCAAATTCAAGCAATGTCATGTCCTCAAAACGAGAACCAGTGTAGTGACAATAAACAACAAGGTACATTATTCAGAAGAAAAAAATGTAATGAGACTATGATGGTGACCAAAAATAATGTCAAGTCTTCATCATTTTCATCTCTTGTCTTGTAAGTTTGTCCGTCAGCAGTCAACACATATCACTGAAAACATGGGCTTAGGAGGAAACCCTTAAATAACGAATCAACTGAGACATTTTAACACCGTAAGATTGGGGAGCCGATATCGTCATCTTTTGGACATCTTAGTAGAAAGCCGTTCCTCTTGGTCATGCTATATGTAAAGCTGCTGAAGTAGTAGAGCCAAAAGTGTCCTTCATTTCAAGTTCAGGAAGTCATGTACGATGATTGTGGCGAATAAACGTCAACCTATTTAATGACAGCGCATTGTCGCTATTTCTGATCATGAACAAGGACATTGCAAGTTGTTTGTAAGCAGTCCATTTGGAATGGTCTTTCGAGTAAGAACTAGTAATGGAACTTTATAAATAGGTGAGGAAAGTTGGGGCAATAATGTAATTACTTAGGGAACAAAATAATATCCGTGAAATAAAAGTCGTTCACTTTTCATCACCATGTGAAGCTGGTGATATCCTTTTCATTTTGATAAGTGTCCGCATAACGTCGATCTGTTTCGAAGGATTACACGCTTCCTGCAAATAGGGCTCATTATATTTCAAAGTTATGCATACGTACATATATATATTATACTACTCAAATTGTGAATTAGCAATTGGTCAATATACGTATTAAATTATAAATACAACAGTGCATTGTATATATTATTATTCGTTTAAGATCACAAAATCAAATAAGGCAAGTTTCTTTATAAAATGAGCGGGGGAGGGACTTCAATTACAATTTGTCGTCACCGTGTCTTCTTTGGTGATAACATCGGTCGACGGATGACACACTTAGTAAGGCCCGCGAGTTATCGGTGTGATGTACTACAAGTTTGTGTGAAAACATTCCACATATATTTGAATAACAAATGAAAAGGTTTTAAACATATATAGATCCTGTAAGTTTCTTTGAAAAAGTTGTTCATTGGGTACCCATAACATATAATACCAACGCGGTAAATTAGATTACCAATTCTTAACAGATAAATTGTTCAGCATGTATAAATATTGATGTTTTGGTTACAGATCCTTCAACTTTGAATCGAACTTTACAGTAATCTATAAACACCACTCAAGAAAAGAACAAAAATGGATCTCAAATTCGACAGAAACCAGGAACAGACCACAGAAACCAGGAACAGACCACA
>NW_018483681.1:0-2484 GCF_002113885.1 Mizuhopecten yessoensis
AGACGGATAGCAATAGGTCACGAGCTAAAGCTCAGGTGACCTAAAATGTATCCCAAATCATTTCCTATGTTTATTTGTTCTAAACCCATTGCTTCCAAGAAGAAGAAGGAGAGCTACAACAACTAAATGACCTCATAATCACACCTCCTGCAGTATGTTTTTATTCAAAAAATATGTACTAAGAATGCAACATTTAAAACATCGAACCATCGGACTAGCGGGTTCTTTTTCAGACTCCTTTCATTTGACCTCTTTTGGACCCTGATCTTTTACTGTGTTATTACACTCGGAGTGCACTATTCTTCAACGACTCATATGTAAACAAATAATAATGCTCCAACGAATGTACGTCTGAAGTGCTTCCTTCTAAAGTTGGTTTAAGTGATTATCCCATGGTTATTGAGAAGAGGTCTACTACAGGAAAGGTTTACAAACGACAACAGAATGCAGCACAACACAAGTCCTTGCTTGGCTTTCAGGCTAGGTGAGCTTATAAGGTCAAGCAGGGTATTGTGATAGTCTTAACGCTCCATCAGCACCGAAGTTCCAGTTTAGCAATAGGTGACAACACATCTATATATGATCAACTTCTTTCTCTTGAATTTCCCCCGTCTTTTACTCTCTTTACCTTTTTCTGGTAATCATTACTCATACAACTGGTTCTTTTGACTATTTCTTCACATTTTCTCTATAAACATTTCCTCTTTTAATAAGCTTTTCTTTGTTGGATATTTGTTAATGCTTTTTTTGGTAGTGACTTTATATTTTTCCGGATGGCTTTTCCTTCGGTGACCTTTCACCTGGTGATATTTCCACTCATGGCAATATTTTACTGTTTTGATGTTATGTTTGCAGACTGTACAGACAAGGTGAGCTGTAGTGAGTACGAGGAAGGGATGTGTACTAGCCCATCCTACAAGGCATGGGCCGCCAGTAACTGTGCTGCCTTCTGCAACATGTGTGGAGACAGGCGTAAACGTATGTAACACTGTACTCTATGCAACACTATTCATATTCTAAAACTGTATGTAACACTACACAAGTATGTATATGTTACAGCATGATACGTTCAGACTCCCCAGTACCGTTTCTTTCTGATGTATTGACAGGGTCTGTGTCTAATCTGATGGCAACACTGGAGAACTTGGAGCCAAGTCTGAGAATCCGCAACAGACCACCTTTCGTCTCCCAGGTGGAGCCCAGACTTGTCTCTCCAGCACAGATTGCAACACTTGTTGAGACCAGACACCCTGAACCCAGGCAGTTGTCCCCAGCAAAGGGACCAATGTTGGTGACCGAAGAGTCTAAGGAAATGTTGGACATTCACCCTGAGGAGCCCCATGAAAATGACTTTGTCCCAACACCAGTGAGGGTCGGAGTGGACGTTGTACCAACACCAGTGAGGGACGAAACTGATCTTGTACCGACACCAGTGAAGAACGGAACGGACATTGAACCTAAACCTCAGGAGGACATGGTGAATGAGCAGCAGTCCAAAGAGCTATTCCCTGGTCTTGTACCTGTCACCGTCTCACAAGTGCCGTTAGAGACAAAGGAGAGAGTTCCAGGGAAAGATTCCCATATGTCTGACCTACCAAACATCGAGGAGGGCCAGGCACCACTTGCTGTGCCTGCTCCCAAAGTAGACCTTGATCAACTGCCTCCACAGCAGAATAACTTTGAGGTTGGTCTCTTTGAATCGACCGAAGTCACAGGACATCAGGAAGTTGGGTCAAAATATGAGGGTAAAGGGGTTACCGTCGCCATTCAGGAACTTGAATCTGAGGGCAGAGATGGCAAACTATTGGTGCAGGAACTAGACGCACTAAAGGAAATGTAAGGTAAACTGCTTTGCAGTCCATGTCTGCACGTTGTATTATGACTACTTCAGATGGTCAATTCAGATTTCGTTTTACAAACTATTATTAACCGTGAATCGTTAATTATACGCTGAAGGCCTTACTTAGTATTCATTAAATTATATTGTCTCACTGTGCAAGAAACTGGCTTAATTATAATTGAATGTTATACGTTCCATTTTAGATGAGATGGTAGACAGAGAGGAGATGACAAAGTTTTATTTAAACCGATTCCTGATTAGATGATTATCCTTGAAATGATTAGCATGGCGCTGTACAACTTAAACATCCGCAACATAGAGACAACATATAACCTGTCGTTCCACAAGCCTGTCACTGGGTGAGAAGTGTGGTCATACATCGAAGAGAGCGAAGTTGGCACTCCAGCGATTAGTATCACGTGGTAATGCAAGTGATGACAAAGTGGCTTTATGACTTTAAGCGAGTTTATGTAAAGCATTTGTAGTGCTTTTCATCCAGATTTTGCCAAAATTACTAAGTGGCTATAAACTTTCAAAACTTACAATCCACAACCTATCTGGAGTGTTAATAAACAATGGAACTCTACAATTAATCAACGTTCAATCTACAACTTATCTGGAGTGGTTATAAATATTATTCAATC
>NW_018483682.1:0-2484 GCF_002113885.1 Mizuhopecten yessoensis
CCAATTTAGCAAAGTATATTGCATGAGTTAACACAGTACCAGTACAATGATGCGGGCATAGGAGGTGGTAAATTTAAAAAACGAGTTAAGTTTACAACGCTAAATAAATAAAGGTTAATGATATTATTGTACATAGGAGATATATAATGGTCTATCATATATATTTCTCGCGTATGACAGAATATCGATACTTTTCACGAGAGGAAAGCACGAACATTTTAGCGAATAAAAACTGTTTGAAATTTTACAACGTGATATTTGCGACTTATTCCAATGGCGCACTAAAGACAACTATGCTACTCGCCATTTTAAATGGGCATCTCAACACTATTTGATTGTTTTCTGCTAATATTTGACGAAATTTGCTCACATTATTCGTATTGGAGCGTACATGTGTATTTAGCGAAGATGTACCAAAAACAACCACTTTTGTCTACCGCCGATGAATTGGTATCAGTTTCTGTGTCAAAGATATTGCTTAAACTTATTGCTAAAAGGTCTTAATACAATTTTATAAGGTTTTTATTCAGACATTAATTTTATCGTTGAATATATCCATTTCATTGACCATTGATAAGATTATATATTTTAATTGCGTAAGGAAAATGCATTTACAGATGTATCTAAGATAACGTCTGCTGTTCTTGAATGAAGGACAAGCCTTGTCTATCATCTAGCTACCTGTCAAATAAAAGCATAACTGATTATACAATTCTTTAAATAAGTTACAAGGAATTACTTTTTGGAAAATTTCATGTTTAGAAATTGAAAAAGAAAGAAAAAGTTTTAAATATTCGGTATAATGACCTTTGACAATAATCAAGATCGCATATTTGAACAACTTCGATAACCCTATATCCTAGCTATATTTACTTGCCAAATATCATGACTCTAGACCTTAGGGTATTTGATAAGAAGTCGATAATGTAATTGTTAATGAACGACGAGGACGAGAACGCAAATACTTCACTGGAAATTAAGTTAATGTGTCCGTAAAATAAATAAGAAAATTTGAATCCAAATAACTCATTGAAGTAGTAATTAATATTATCAAATGTGTCTTCTTGTATGGTGTTGCATATCAGAATGGCATGGTGTTCTGACATTTGTCCATGGTATAAATAGAGAACATCATCAAAGGCATTTAGGTTAGTAAGAAATAGCATGTTTTCTTTGGGAACACTCATCAAACGAAATCACACCGAAAACATAACATGTTTCACACGAATGATTATCAGACATATTAATTCAATTGATACAGAGCAAAATAAAAATCTAAAGTATTGTATTTGATTACGATGATCACTGTTATTTCCCTAAGGATACAGACGAATTCCCAAGATTCTAAATTGGTCCGACCTTTGTCATCTTTTCAGATATCACAAGATGAAACAGCAGGCAAAGAGTTTTTGGTAATCGTTGGATACACAGGAAAATTTGGTCTTTATAAATATCACCAAAATGGACGATGACGCATTGTTTAATGACATTAGTTATATCGGCGTGCAGCCTCTCTCTGTCAATTGTATATATATATATTAGAGTATTTAAAGTGAACGGAATCGGACGTGAAAGAGAACAGAAGCCTCCCTGTGATAATGAATTTAATTTCCTTGGCACTTACGTATTGACAAGGTCCCAAAGTCAAACGTTCTGTGGATCATATTAACCAGAGAAATGGGATAACTGTTAAGGCCGTGTTCGCCACTTAGACCTCATGAAAGCGCAAATCAAAATCTGATATAACCAATATTGAAATGGCACAAGATACGATTGAGTCTAACAAACTGTGGCATGTTGATTCCTTTCTTAGAATGTTCCACATTATACAATCTACTGTAGTTTTATAAATAGTAATGTGGTTTTGATTAATTTAGCAAAATAGAGGGAATATATATTACAGAGCTAATACAGAAAGAAATGTTAGCTCCCCTTACATTTAAAATCTACTGGTGTATAAACTCTTCTAATGTGTAACCTACACTAACATGAACATGTATTAACTTGTAAGCTTTCCTTACGTGTAAACTCCTCTTATGTGTAAACTGCCTCTTTTCGTTACTGCTTACGCGAATCATTGGCCACAAACAATGATTGTGCATCACTTTAAAGTCTCCATAAATTACACCTGATATGGGAAATAGAAACTTAAATATCAAGAAAGAACAAACAATTATAGCCCTTCAAATGAAACTGGATGCAGTACATTGGAGTCCTGATATTTGCGATATTAAGACTTTTAGTGACAAATTATATATCATCTGGAAACAAGGAACCAGCCACCCACGCTTTGAATTTCGCTTTGACCTGATTGAAAGACAATATAAAACCACTTATAATGTCCCGACACCTGTGAAAGACGTGACATCCTCATAGTTGTCAATCAAGTCTCTGTTAACAGTATTTGTCTTACATGCTACATGGGGATGTAGTTCTATTTATTTGTCAATCAAACAACTGTTTATTGGAAAACATATGTCAACC
>NW_018483683.1:0-2485 GCF_002113885.1 Mizuhopecten yessoensis
TACTATTAGGGTGTATTCATTTAAACAAGATGGCCACCAGGCCGCAATCTTTGATTTTGACATTTAAAGTTTGTTCTCGCTATATCTCAAGAAATACTAGATGAATCTTTCGAAAATTTCATATGTACATAAAGTACCTACCATTGAGTGTTATATCTTTACCTCATATCAAGTACTTTGAGTGCTACATCTTTGCCTCATATAAAGTACTTTAGAAACATATCCAGGTGAGCGATATAGGCCCTCTGGGCCTCTTGTTTGGATGTGTTGAAATGGGAAATCTATTTTATTAATAACCAGGAATGAGACAAGGTTTTTCTGTTTCTTGATTATTTGTTTACAAAATTAATGTAAGGATTATCATTTTTCGTCTATATATTTTTTCAAATTATGTGATAAGTTTACAAATGTGACAGGTGAATAAAAAAGCAATCACTGTCACAGTGTATAAATTTAATGCAGCATTCCGTTTTTGATGTGTTTAAACGATTCTAATCACACAAAATTAGTCTGGAAAAAAATCGTCAACAAATATGGCAGTTGCAGTCAGAAGGTCATGTTTGCTCAGCTTTAGCGAACGCATAACTATATAAACTTGACTAAAGCGTACTCATATGGAGATCATTTGTAGCATAGATATCTATCTATCTTGATGTCATGCATCTTCGCTAGCCAAGGGTTGATCAGGTACGATCTACCTACTCTAGGTAGATCGTACCGGATCAACCCTTTAATTGGCTAGCGAAGATGGATGTCTTGTCTAAAAAATGATTGTGTATTATTTAAGAAGATCTGGTGTATTCTGTCAAAGATATAAAACACAATAATAATGAAAAATGTAATATCATGTGTTTGTTTCATTCTTTATTCTGAAGCAAAGAAATATTGCACAATTAACAACATAATAAGGTATTTAATTCAAAGCTTTACCAAAAGATACAACGTCTCATCTGTTCAAATGATAACTGGATTTGCCTCCAAAACAGCAGCCGACAATCAGTGAGCAAAATAAAGCATAAATATGAATTAGCTTAATTTTGTGAATGATGATAAACTTAAATTAAATGATAACCTAGCTGCATTTAGTACGTAAGAATTATCAAGTGTACTGGGAATTTATGGCATAAATTCATTAAAAGGACTCGCTGTGCAGAAAGTTCCATCAATGTCTGTATAACTCATTCATATCATAAGTTATTTCAAAGCACTATGCACATGTATAGATTCGTGTAACCGGAACACTTGTGGCAACAGCTACGTCACCAAAAATCTGCAACGATACAGCTGTGTCATATAACACTTAAATAATACAAAGTGTGTTCCTAAATCACTACAGTTAAAAATCAGATTCTGCATCACCGTAAGTCAGGGTGACAGAGAAGTATCGCAGAAGTGTTTTAACTTTGTAAGAACCAAATATATATGTCACATCATACATAGTTGGTAGTTCTATTTGAATTTTCTCAAAATGTCGAGTGACTTAAAATCTCCGGAGTTTCAGCTGTTTAAAATGTCTTGATTGCCCATGCATCAGTGTAGTATTCAATATAAAAATGCCCTTTTGTCTGATTTAACTTACTAATTTTATTTTACTGAGTAGAAGCATCATTAAATATTGATTACCTTAATGTGACATATTCATTTTGTTTGACTTTTGACATTTCAATTTTAAACCATACTCTGGAACTTCAGTAATCCAGAAAAAAAGATATTTCAAATCCAAAATATTTAAACTTTATAATTCCATAGACAGGGAACTGTAGCATACTGTTTGTTTTCTCAACACTAACAAGATCAACCCTTTTCTCCCAGTTCTGTATACACAAGGTACACTTGTCCCATATGGAACACCTATCCTGGATAACTATCCCATCCCATATCTACAGGTGCATTGAAAGGCTTCCAGTTGGAGAACATTACACTTTGGACAGGCACTGCATTAAACAAGTTTGACATCAAAATGTTGATTTTATATCAGCTGATGTTCTGAAATGAGACGTCATTTTGTCTCACAGAAATAACTGATTACTGATAATTTAACTTTTTCACCCCTGTGTAACTTTAGTAAACTTGATCATGCACTGATCTGAATAAGTCCATTATAGTCTACAGTGGTGAAAGGGTTTAATTTAAAGTGAACCATTGGTATACATGAAAAGGCAAATAAAAGTTAAACTGCGATGAACATTTTCCGCTATACAGTATCCATAAGGCATGTCATAGTTTCTCTTGGTCCTGTAGCAACGCTATCACTGCTGCTGTAAAACACTAAATAAATAATCATCCCCTTCAGAGCCCTATTGTTATACCAATCAATAAATAACAGCACCACTCTCCCAGTTAAGTTGCAAGTACACTTAGCTGATCAAAAACAAAAATCAGTAAGCACTTTTTCCATAAATTACATCTCCAAGAGCAGCTTTGACACAAGAAAATGCATTTTTACAGTCGATATTTATTTCTGTTGTTAATGTCTTTTACAGTC
>NW_018483684.1:0-2486 GCF_002113885.1 Mizuhopecten yessoensis
TTTTACAAATAGATTTCATTGGACAGTGTTGTTTGTTTTACAAATCGATTTCATTGGGCAGTTTACAGTTCAAGTGAATATTTAGCAGATGACTTAATAAGACAACTGCATACTTATTGATCTGCTAAACGCATATCTCAAACTAATATGCTAAAAATCCTTTTGTTGCATTCTCATGTTAAAATATGACAAATGTGACAAGAACAAACCACATTTGTACTATAATTCTTCAGTAAAGTTAAAGTATTTCTAGGATGTGGTGAAAGGACAAAACACTTTACCCATTTAAGCTGAAGGAATATATGCTATATATCCTTTAAGTCATCTACCTTTGGAAAATCCATAATTGTATAGAAAAGGAATTGCTTCTCTTTACCCATAATTCAAATAATAAAAAAATTGGTATTGCCTCCCTCTGCCTCGAATCATCCTAGATCATTAAATCAACATACCATGTATATATCTGAGCGCTTATCAATTACTGGCAGATTTTGTTAATAGTGTAAATATTGACTTAGTTTCATCAAAATCATATTTCATCAAATTACTGAGCGAAAACCTTCGGCCAATCACAGCACAGTATGTTAATTGATTAAGCACAGATTTTGCTCAACTTCAAACTCAGCCTTTGTCTTGGTATAACTTAATTATTGAGCAAGTTTCTTCTGAATCCAGTCAACTTTGATTGAATCATTGTGCTTGTTACATGCTCATCAAGTTTCAATAAAGTCACATGACATTTAAGCAAGTTGTTTTGGTAAAACCAAAAAAATGAACAAATTTATGCTTAATTTCCATACCAAAATATTTGACAAATTTTTGATAGGCCTATAAGAAACATTTCTATGGCAATATATCTGGTAAGTATTTTATATAGATATACATGTACAAGGCATCTTAGTAAGACAGACCATTGAGGCAAGTGACCAGTGAAGCTGACTAATGAGAGATACAGGGTAAGTGACCTGTGAGATTGACCAGGAAGGGCAGTCACCAGTGAAGCTGACCAATGAGAGATACCGGCTTGGTGATCTGTGAGATTGACCAGGAAGGCTAGTGACCAGTAGGACTGACCTGAGATCACTTCAGCGATGCTGTCGTCTTTGGTGTTACATTCAAACACCTTGCCGTCTGCAGTACTTGCCAGGAGAATGTGATGGACTTTGGTATGGAAACGCAGGCACATGATCTGTAGGCCTCCATACCGTGGCTTCCTCAGTTCTTTAATAAACTCGCCAGTCCTGGACTCGTATAACTGTAAAAAATAAATTCAATGTGTCATCTATCACAGTCAATATTAACTGTGATCATACAAACGTTAAACGGATTTTATCAGAAACTAATAAAGCCAAGTTTTTTTGTGTGTAAATATTTATTACCTTGATGTAAATTTATATATCAATAGCAGCACTGATTAACAAACCTGGCTTTTAAAAATGATATATTGCACGCCTCAGAATAATCAAATAAATGTACAATCAATATTGGTGAAGTGTAGCTAATCAATCATTCTATTATAGTTTAGACCTCCCTCATTTCTACACTAGGTCCATCAATGCCACAAAGGAAGGGAGAGGCTATTATTAAGTAAGAGGTAAGAAAGGTTAAACAGGGTGTTGGCAGATCTGGCCAGGTTATGTAATTGTAAACATTTTAGATGTTATCTTAATGTGCCTAGAAAAACTATCACTGTAAAATCAATATATTATACAATCATTGTTTTTTTCCTTTTCTTTCTTTTTACAATATTTGAATTAAAAACACCCATACGACGTGCACTTGGCTACAGCACTGGTTACATTTTATTATTTTATAAATATATTATTCCTGATCAAAATATTTCATTACTGGTATTGTGATATGTCAATTTATTCATAATATGGACATTTACAAGTACAATTTGTAATTCTTCTCTGATTTCATAACATGAATGGGTGATAACTTACACGGATTGCACCGTTGCCAAATCCAACGGCAAGGGACTCCCCATCATATGAGTACTGTAAACTGTAGACAGGGCCTAGGGAATCAATGTCAAAATATACCTCCTTGATGATCTGCATACCTGTATATTGTTGTGGCCATGATTTTCCTGAAAAGAAAAGAAAACATAAGCAAATGTCTTCCAACATCTACATTTATGCTTTCTACTTATAATTTCAAGTAATTTGATTAAGTTATGTTAGCCTGGAGGATTCAGAGCTGTAGGAGGGACAGATTTCATCAGCGGGCTCGATTCTTGTCTTTGTGATAACATGAGACATTTTGTCTATGCTAGGTACACTGGACCAACATTTTACATCCCCATTTAATATTGTTTGCCATGAGGGAACATTTAGGATTATATAATACAATGTGATCTAACAAACTAATCCCCTTCACTCTGTAGTACAGTGGTACACTTTTTGCTCAGGATCCTCTGTCTATCGAGCTACCTATGCTACCTATATTGTACAGTGGTACAGTGCTCAGGATCCTCTGTCTAT
>NW_018483685.1:0-2487 GCF_002113885.1 Mizuhopecten yessoensis
AAAAAAAAAAAAGAAGGAAAAACAACTTGCACCGAAAAATGTCATTTTATTGCCAAATTACATTAAAAGCCTAAAAAACATCTTTAACCCATAATATTGACACAGTCCTAAATTACCGAACAGCAAATACTATAGCCATCTGTCACTTCAATATATGGAGGAACAGCGAAATGGTATCCATACAAATACATAAAAATAAACCTACAACATAAAATGACAGGTTTTTGCCAAATCACAGAAAATCAAATATCTGAAAGTAACCTAAATCCTAGAAAGTTGACGCACTACCAAAAGAGCAAATATCAAAAACGAGTGGCAAAACAACATATTGAGGTACATTAAAGTTACATTAAAATAAACAAAGAAGCAAAACTTACCCCACAAAATGTCGATGTACTACCAAATTCGTATTTGCATTGTATATCTGCTTCCAATTCCCGTCCTGGCTCTAAGGCAGAGTGGTATGCGAGGTAGGTGTCGTTTACAAAACTATTGACTAATAAACAGTCGTTTTTACCCGATCTAAAAGAGAAAAGATACAAGTTTTTTACTATTACTGTGCATGTTTTCGAGTACTGCTAAATACAAAATAATAATACATGAGTGTATCGTTTACTTTGGAGGCATGATAGTCTAGTGGTAGGACACCGGGCTCGTGACCGAAGAGTTGTGGGTTCGAGTTGAAAAAGATATTGGCTGTTGCAAAGGCCTTATAACAACAGTAAGATTTTTAAGGATCCCTGTGCCACACAAAAACTAGAAAGTAAAATGTAATTTTACCAGCTTCACAATAACTTGAACAAATCATTTCTGAAAAGAAACCCACACCCCGCAGGACATCCATGGAGGACTAAAAAAGATGTAATAAACAAAGCAAAAATAAAATCAACAATATTGTTTATGAGAGTGGAAACGCAAAGTGACAAGACAGGATTCCAGATCAGAATACAATCATTCTAACCAGCTGAGCTTCCTGATCAACCATCGTTCCCTGACCTAGTTTAACTACGGTTATTCTCAAAACGACACTAAAGGGGAGTAGCTGCATCAATGAAAATTACGGTTGAAAGATTTAGTGTTTTACCTGCAGTGGGACAGGGATCTTTAATAATATAACTGCGCCCGAAGACAACTCATGAATCGCCATACATATGCTTACGTTTGTGAGCTCGTGTATATGCGTTCAATGGTACAGTTTGACCAATGAAAAGGGTGAGAAGCCTTGTCGGATGTGCCAGGCGACCAATCAGAAGAACTCAGGTAATTATCTTCAGCACAGCTAGTTTCTGTGACGTCACCAATCATTCCCATACTACAAATTTCAAAAATCATTTACATAAAAAAGTGAAATTATTGTTCACAAAATATTTTGTATAAAACATTCACACACGAACGCACCTTTATATATATATATATATAGATAAAGGATTACTGTTATGAGCAAAGAAGTAATACTGACAGTGCCAATAAAGGAATTTGTCAAATGATCGGGGCAATGCATGAAACTTAAATATCACAACATATAATAAAGAGATAAATAGTCATCGTGAAACATTACTACAATATAGAATACAAGCTATCTCTTGTACATACGGTATCTTCAATAAGATTCATAAGTTTTGAAATGTGTAGATCAAAGTTTTACTTTATATACAAACAATGTACGATGCGACATGTTCAATACGTACGTCGTTTGATTATCAAGTAAAACTTTGATAATGCATTCGGTAAGCTTGTAGCCGAAGACTAATGCTAGTATTAACATAGTATAGTAATGCTTATGTATAGTATATACTAAAGATGTTACGCGGTAGGGTACGCTTGCAAAAGTCATCTCCGAAACTCTCCAGACTTTCTAAATATAATTACATGTAGTTGAACCGCGACATAACGACCCTCGTACTATCTCCCACCTCTCTTACCGCCAACATATTTCAACGTCTCCGTTCTTCTTTTTCTGAAGTATTCCTCTATGACTGTCCCTTAAGTTATCGCCAAATCCCTTTATAATGCCAAAACGTCTCTAGATAAATGGTGGCAGTATAACAAGCTTGGCATAATAATAATAGCAATTAGCTGCAGAAAAGATAGAGCACTATGTACACAATTTTTAAAATTATAAATGATATTCACTGTCGTCCGAGAAAGTGCGCTACGTTGAAACCAACTCCCCCCTCGGTTGCCTTGGCAATACTGGATACATATGTCAGGTTTTCAGCGACACACATCTGGTTATCCAAGAAGTATACACCTAAAACGATAATTAATATTTGGATATAGAATATTTGCCGTTTATTTTGCCTTAGAACACATCAATAGACATCCCCCATATCCAGGGGTTACGCTCACTTTCCCTCGAATCGAAGGCTCAGTGGGCAGCACCTTGTGGATGGAACGAGAAAACCGGTTTGGTCTTTTTATGTACATCAAAAGAATCTCGCTGTCGCGTAACGGTAAAAATTGACAGGCTTTGAAGTCGGGCGTCGC
>NW_018483686.1:0-2488 GCF_002113885.1 Mizuhopecten yessoensis
GGGACTACAAATACAGCTCTCGTAAGACAGGGTCCTCAGTTGTCACGGGTTTTAATCAAATTAAAGGTAAAAGTCTCAAGATCTGACAAAGAAAAAGTCAAAACTAAAAAATGGCCCTATATGATCATCTGCAGCCATCTTTGGAGGTATGGTACATGTAAAAAACCATGAGGCTACCTCTTACTTTAAGCACAGCGGACTATCGCTGTGGACAAGCCTGTATATACCACCCAGGACAGGATTTTGAAGTGAAAACTAATTAGTATACGATCGCCGTACGACCTTAATGACTATTCGCACAACTCGTCCATCAGTCGCACCACAATCAGTTTGTCTTTGATTCAGTAATCCGTTTTACTTCTATTTTTCGTTAATATGATTTAAAGGGGAAAAAAACATATAAACATACGATTTTATTAGGAGTTTCTTTCTCGTGAAATTTAATACAGGCTGCAAAATATACAGGATGTTCAGCCAATAGTGTATATCTACTAGTAGCATATACATAACACATAGTATTTAATGTGAGTAGTTGAAGTGTACCCTAACTTACGCTATTTCTGAAACGGTGGCTTATCTCCCCTATTTGTGACTTTAATACTGTCCCTAGATATGACGACACATTTTGTGCAGAAACAGTTCGTGCTAAAGCAGAACATGCACGTCCATCATGTTCCATTTCCCTCTAGATCTATAGCTGGCGGTTTTATATGCTGATTATGATAGGTTCTGTCTAGATTTGATAAGTTCAGAATGCAATAATTTGATTTTTGAAAACGCCTTCAACCTAAAAAAATGGATTTTGTAAACGTATGATGTTCAAGAATCTACATTTGTCTTTAGCAAACCGTTATTGACTGGCTCTGTCTGGCATAAAACGATTTTATCTTTTATACTTTTGAAATCTCGATCTCTGTATCAAAGTTTTTGCAAAGTACACGTTTCGAGCACCGTTCCCTTAAGTGATCGCATACCGTTTTTATTAGCATCATCCAGAAATATATTTACATACATTTCTCGTCCAACAGTAAGAGCTTATAATCAAAATGTGGAAGTGTTACTGTCCTTTAACAAACTGGAAATGCCGATATTTTTCCCTTGGTGCGAACAATAAATTTTGCCAAGACATATGATAATGGAGCATGTCGCATTGTTCATTGTACAAACACAAGGGAAGTAACTCCAATATTACCGCAGCATATATTCTCATATTCCATTTACACATTAAATATATAACCTACAAGTACTAATGGACATAAACATGTGCTTATACAGAAGACGTACTCTTACGATAACTCTTTTAAATCTAGATCCCCTACCGTACGTTATCTACGAGCATACGGTCGTCTGATTAACACTCATAGACAATGTGACAAATACGACACAAAATAAATGTAATGTGTCTTTTTTTCCCCCGTCATCTTCGGTCAATGCGGGTAAAGTCGTAAAAATCCTTAATAATCCAAGATTTGACGTTTTTTATGATTGCGTTGAATACAGCATTGTGTTTTACTTTGCATAGACACACAACTCTATTAGGCTCAGTGTTGTGTGGGAATAATTTACTATCAAACACCCAAATATACACAGGGCGCGTGCCAAGTCCCTCAGGAGTCTGGTGGAATCGGCGTAGACGCCGTTCTAAATAACCTATGCACACGTAGCGCTATGTATTGACAAGGCACATGACAATAAATCTTGAAATATAAGTGATCGTAGTAGTTGAATGTAATTTTAGTGTGTATAAAGGGGTAGCATAAGTTCCGCTAATCCGTCATATGTCTACGGTACGTATCAAACTCATACAGAACGGTTACATTTCACCAACCTCATTTGTATTAATTATCAATTCATATTTCATTAATCAACTTCATGTACTTTGGTTTTTCAAATTTCTTGTTAAGGTACACCTAAACTGTTTGGATTAGCCAGACTCGTTATAATTGCCCCATTATCAGCAGTTAATAGCTGTGTAAGTTTTGCATGCAATATAAACTACGGACAGTGTAACACAGCCACAAATAATAACAAAATGTTTGTTAATGAAAGTCATACCACGTTTACCATTAAGATATCCAGAATTATTGATAAAGTATTTTTTTTTTTGATGAAATGAGAAAGATCAAAATGATCATTTGTGAAAGTAACACTTTTTCGGATTTTATCAATAATATGCTAAGTCCTCGATGGTGACATCGTAGATCTGCGACGTCATAGTGTGGGGTCCCACCCAAATATATCAAACGATTATTTTGACGTTCTGAAGCTATCCCGCTGTGAGTTTCAGGGTCGGTTAATTCATTTTAAAGCTTTAAGAATGTAATTAACAGATAATTTAATTGTTTTCCACTGAAGAACACTTATATTTACTCGCGTGGCAAAATACCAACACTTGAAAATATTGAAGTAATCTCCCAAATCATGAAATATAAATCGCTTCAATGGGAAACACTTAGATGTCCCTTAGTTATTGGCTGCCGAGTTTTTT
>NW_018483687.1:0-2489 GCF_002113885.1 Mizuhopecten yessoensis
AAAAAAAAAAAAAAAAAAAAAAAAAACAACTTATGTTGGTGCACATCAACATGAAGGGATTATCTGAATGGTATATTAGTATTATTCGTTTAATCAACTATACGTGTACCACACCGTCAAGTTCTAGGGACTTATTGTCTGTAATGTAACATGTAACACTAAGCGCAACGTGTGGTATCTTTTGATTAAAACTTCACACTGCTATGTTGGCACTATCCTGTAGACAAAAAATAGGTTTAACCTATATTCTTAATTTATCCAAAAGCTAAACTTGACTGGTGACAACAATATTGTCATTGTCAAGCCCTTCCTTTTCACTTAGAAATCTAAATGATGACGTGGTTTTTAAAGCATTATTTTTCCGGTCACGTTGGTCGTACATTATTGTATATACCTTCATGAAACTTGAATCCAAGGACAATACAGGCAATTCCAACACAGCAAATTACCTTGATCATTATTAACGACATAACGAGCAATGGCGGCTCAATGTTTAGCTGTACGATAATTGTGACTACTTCCATTTTCTTTTTTTGATAGAGCCCTTGTCTCTTTTTTTCTACTTCGATGATCTTTTCACTACAACCAAGAAAAGAAGTACAAAACTTCCGTACCCTGTCACATTTCCGTTCTCACGCTTTCGTCACGAGATTTTATACCCCGCGCTTCCAAAGCAGTCTTTTGACTGATACTATCAATAGTTTTCTTATTTCTGGCATTCATATTGTGTTTCTGCTCAAGCTCAAAGAGAAACATGCAAAAGTAGGCAAAAATGGGTCGAATTCAATGTCTGCGCTGTGGCCATCTTTTTTTTTATCTGGTGGAAAATGATAGATACATTGCTAAGAAACAGAAGTAACCTAGATACGAGATTCCAGAAAGACTCCTCATTTCTGAGAAATAGCGATGGCAGTCTTAACTGTCAAATTCTGAGATGGCCTTCAGGCAGTCGTCTTGTTTTTGCGATCAGTCTCAAAATTCACCATTCGCAACATTTGTAACCTATGTGCATTTCGAAACAAAGCCTCTAGTTCTTTCTGACGTTTAGGCAACAAGATGGAGCACCTGAATGGCTCGGAAGCCAAACTATTAAAATGTTTTTAGATTCTAGTCATCTTCGAGATAGGAGATGACCACAGCACAGTGTCTAGATGGAAAGCCTCTTATCAACATTAAGAAATTAGGTAATATGTAGCAGGCAAACAAAACGCGGAAAATCGAATTCATCTATTAATACACTTTGTTATAAAGACAAACTACCAAGAAGAGAGCGAGCGGGGTGTTTTGTGTTTTGACGGCCTGACGAGATTGATATTTAAGCATGGTTTACATACTTGTTGCAGGAATTAACTAATCTTTATTCTGTAATGTACATAGCAAAAATAAAGGCATCGTTATGAAGGTCACATTGAGAAAGAATATATATAGTCTAAGGGCGACAACGCATGTAAGGTTCACTTTGGGATATATTCCTTCTAAATTGTGTGGACTGGGTTACTTAGAAACAGGCACTTCTAGATCTCTTTCCATCCGATTGTATTTGACTGGTTAGAATTACGCTTATTGAAATGACAACATTTAAATTTTAAACATAAAAGTGTAATTGTATAGACCAATCACATGGTACAGAATTTTCTAATGATACATTTCGATTGCTTTATTAATATATAGATATATTACCCTTCATGAACCTAGATATATTACCCTTCAGGAACCCACACTGAGGCGCTGAACGTTTATTTGATTAGAAACGCAATAATTAAGAAAATAAACGGCTAAAGGCCAAAGGCCACACTGTCGTCAATACGGCGTTTTGATGATATATTCTGTGGGATGTTTCCATAAAAAATAACAAAGCTTTGTTTCTTGTCGTGTTCTATGCAAACTACATTGTATTGACCGTAAGAAAGTATCTACATGAATGTCATCAATATCTACTAAAACGACGTGACAAAAGAGAGCTATAATGAGAACCAGCAGGCGCTTACTTACTGTGTTGCTGTATGATTATATAAATATGTGGTCACAGGAAAGCATCATCAACGGAAATAATACAGATTTTGATATTTTTTTTATTGTTTTCAATTTCGGGATCTGATGCATTCAATGTGAACATGAATGTACTTTTTAAAAGCATATTTGAGACCGTTGTAGAGGATCATAGAGATCCTGTTTTAGAAACACAACTAAGTCCCAGTGTGAGTTAACTTACCTTTTCTATATAAATGGGAATATGACCGTTATATCTTATCTCACATTTAGTATATAGAGAAGTAATAAGACATAAAAAGTCATAAAAATTCAAAATACATGAATTACACTATATTAAGTTCTGTCATGGTGAGTCACGTAATACAAAATGCACCAATTGCAATTGTCATGCAATTAGACAAGAAAAGTGCTCTTTTCATTACTATCGCTTTCTAACTCTTGTTTAACGGCTCTGTCAACAAGAAAAACGATTATTTTTTGAAAAATTAAAAGCAATC
>NW_018483688.1:0-2489 GCF_002113885.1 Mizuhopecten yessoensis
TAGGTTATAGAAGTGTCTGGGGGTGTTTTATAATCACACTGATGCAGCAGCAGAGGAACATCACATTTAACTTAAACAACATTATACCTGAACACCATCACAAGCATTGCTGACTAAAACAGTATATTTGTGGCATTTCCAGAAAGCATTTATATAGTTTTAAGATGCTACAGTAAAAGGAGAAATCTAAATCACTGTGAATTGAATGGGCTACCATTGCTTATATAAACTTGATGGGATTACTTGTTTTCTTCAACAGGTCTTCAACAATTCTATTTGTACCATGGATGTACTTTGCTGATCTATAAGTACACATGTATAGCAGTACTTGGTATGACCGTCCATCGATCACAATGTTGGATTATACGGTACAACAATGGCCTCCACAAGGATTTCGGCCGAATTGCTCTGTAATGAATTTCGCACCGTAATTCAGTTACAAGATGATGGGTGGCACTCCTAAAGGAGGCACACACAACGTTATTGCTGAGAATGGTAGGGACATAGTTTCCTGTGTGATCAGCCTTTACTCTCAAGCCTTTGGAAGTCAAAAGGACAAATTCCTTGATCTCAATTGTGATACGAACTGGTAGATAGGTGATGAAGTCATAGCTGGTTTGGTACATTCACTTCGGCCCTTGTCTCAGTATTATGGTAGTCCTGCTAACATGCTAACACATACTGATAAATGATATCCAATTTATGTTATTGTTGATGTGACATATCAAAGGCCTTTGGTATTACACCTTCACTTAGCTTTGTAGGACCAGGATACAAATTGGAATCCCTGCCTAGACTCCATTGAGCTTACACCATGTCGTAAAATCATGGCTGAACCAGAACACAGGAGACCAACACTCATCCATCTTGACAATTGCTTCACACAGTCTGCATCAGTAATTGTTTATCGAGTGTTCAATAGCTTAAAAGGTATCCGAGCCTCTCTTTGAATAAAAATCAGGCAATTTGACCTATTAGGAAGCGTGTTGATGAATCAAGCAACCTTTCACTATCAATCATCCTGTCCTAGCTTCGATTCCGGTGAGCCGTTGCTTACCGTACAAAAATGTCTTAAGACTCTCAGGGAAGGTCAACTGGTGACACAGTTTCACTCTGTTTACTCTGTGAATCAGTGTTTCAAAAACAAGTTTTTTGTTGTTGTTGAAGTGATGATTGTAATAATGGAGCATTCATAAGGAAGCACTGATAACTTCAGAAAACCTATTCAGTGTTTTAATGTCTCATTATACAGGGTTAATAGGACAGAAATATTAGGAAAAGGACCTATTTGGTAGATAAAGCCATTAAATCTCAGCAGCTGGTCAAGTTAATAAACGAACGGAACTTATCTATTTCTGAGTTATCTACGGAGGGTGTAGATTTAACACCATATTTGTGAGCATTTCATACGTTTTAATTTTCATGAAATATATATACCCAAGTTGCCTAAATCTGACCTTAACACAACCATTGTATTATTTCAAAAAAATATATACATTTATTGGTAGCCTCTTTTGATAGGACAATGTATATGTCTGAAGTCTAGTCAATTACAAATAACTTCCTAGATACAAGAAAACATACAATGTGGAAATCAAGTACAGTAAAATCCTGCTAATTATACCTCAGCAACAAAGTTGTGGAGGGTATATTGGAATCACCCCGTCTGACTGTATGTCCAGATCGAAGACTGTGTCAAGAGCATCTTAAAAACTACTCAAGTGATTTCTCTTTGGCATACTACTTTCCTATGATATGATGTTGTGCCCTTTCGCTCGTCGTTAAATTTGAAAACAAATCTTGGAGTTATGTCCCTTTTTGTATAACTTCTCATCCCTAAGATTGTGCAAGAAGACTTTGTATGCAAATTATCTTGGGTTGGTGGAGTGTAAAGTAAAAATAGAAGGTCACTGTGACCTATGCTTTGACCTTTGACCTCAACCTTTGAAAATGTTTGTCCAGGACAATTGTTCTATACTATTTCACCTGGTACAAACATATTTGGTATGCAAGTACATCTTGGGATGTCACAGTGTAAAGTATAAGTAGGGTCACTGTGACCTAAGGTTTGACCTTTGACAAATTTTGTCTGTGTCATGTCTTTTATACCATTTAAGCTATAGTAACCAGGTTTGTATGGTCAAGTACAAAAAAGTAGGTCACTGTAACCTATGCCTTCACCTTTGACCTTTACCTTTGACCTTATCCGTTGAAACATGTTGTCTGAGCATATCAAAGAAACATCGCAAGCATAGGGGAAAGTGCACTAAAGTCACATTGACTGTCAGAGAAGCACTATCAATTAATGTAGCAGTTGTAATCTACTTGTGAATGGGGAAAGTTCGCTTAAGTCACATTAACTGTAAGAGAAACGCATTCAACTTCAACAGCATATTGTCGGTAATGAAATATTTGTTAAAAGGAGGAACCAGAGAATCATGCTACTGAAATCTTGTTTAAACATGTTCTCAAAGAACTATTCCTGCAGT
>NW_018483689.1:0-2492 GCF_002113885.1 Mizuhopecten yessoensis
GGTACAGCTACTGTCGCGAGCCTGGGTCAGCATTACGATAGATTAATATCTCTACAGATCAAACAACTCTCGGACAACTATCACTCAGATACTATACTATCGATGTTACGCACGTCTTTCCAAGCCAGTCTTACATCACGCCTAGAGTACATGCAGCGTACACGTAATGTTGCCAGCCATTTTGACGTGACTGGTGCGAACTGGCGCACGCTCTGACCACTCTCCCCCTCCTGTCTGTACGGCTAAAGAGCCTGACTTCCGGAGAGTAATGTTTGTCAACCGTCGATGTGCCGACAATAAACATGTCTGTCCGTCATGCCTTTCAAAACCGATGGCCTCCCCAAGTAGGGTCTAAGAGTTTTCCGGGAGAAGCATAACTAAAGACCAATTCACAACATGCTTTTTGTAGGGTTTCTGGAAAGTTAACAAGCACGTCGACAAGGACAACAGGTGCAAAATGCCAGATTGTTTCACTTAGAATAGCTTTGGATAGATCATGTTCTCATACGCATGATATCGCTTTCAATGTAGATATAAAAATTGGTAATAACATTCAAAAATGAATGTTAAACTGCTACCAGGTAAAACCGATACGTTTGCAAACAATTTGAACCTTTCAAAAAATCATTAGTAAAGCAGTTTATGATTTTTATTCGTATTCGAATGCTTAACTCTGGCAGCGATGGTTAGAACCAGGGTGCTTCTATAAATTGTGTTTCCAACATTTATCAAGATACCATTGTAGCCATCTTAACTCTCTAAGATATGTTTCAATCAGACCACGATGTAACTGATATATATTAAATCATCTGAAAGAACCGGTACTATCGCGCCATTTCTTAAAATCCCTATTTCCTTTCATACCGAACAGGGCATTTAAGGCAGCACTCGCTTCTGTGGTTCTTAATGCAATTGCAGTTGGATATAACAACATCTGAATACCATTGCTACTTACTTCATTCTGAACGCCAAAGCTTCGGTCTGCCACCTCAAACAGAACGAAGTCAAACGCCATCTTTTCGCTGAGGATGTTGAGGAGGTCGATACTAAGTCCGGCACAACACCGGACCACGGTTCCGTTAAACAGCGTGCTGTCATTCTTACCACTGTAACGAAACAGGTACGTACACTTTTCCATACAGAACAGTTAACACAGATGTCACCATTTAATGAAAATGATAATAAATACAGATTGCTAAATCGTATTGATATACATAATTTGTTTGATTTGCTTTGCTTTTGGGTGGTTTCTTTTCATCGATCATAACATGTGTATGCAACGACATAGTTTTTGCTTTAGAGATATTCTTATATTTCTTAAGTTCAGTTTTCAGAGAGAAAATAAAATAAAAACTACAAAATGATAAATACATCACAATGTGCCAATAATTCATTATTGAACAGTTTTAAAATTTAGATGACAGATTTATGTTTGGAACATTTAAGTGTACGTGATATACATGAAGTCGTTACAAGTAAAACGTGTTTTGTAGCATTATAACAAAGTATTAGAAACAACGATATTTGATGAGAAATCCATTTTGTGTGTAGATATTTACGCACATGTTGTCTGAGGTTTCGCTGATGATAATACATTTGACGACATATGGTCCTGAACTTTTTGAAAACAACTGTGACCTTGGTGCTCGAATATTCCTTTATCCTGTGCGATATCAGTAGCCGAAACCAGTAAACCAGATTCGCGATACCACGAATTTGTTTCCTAATAAAATCCCCGTGATAATCGACTCACTGGATGGTTTCGTTATAGACGAGGCGACATGGGATAGAAGGTGGGCCACAGTCGCCCGTCGAGTTGTCCGGATCCTTATACATGACGTACGGTTGCTCCTCCAGTGTCGCGATCCTAAAGAAGCGCCTTTCCGGTCGACCTTTGGGCGGAAAAGGCATTTTTCCTGGCCACGTAATACCTTGCATCTCTAGCTTCATTTCAATCTTCTTGGTGTATCTGACTTTGGTCACGACTGGGGACCAACGACCGACCTGCAGATAAACATATTTATCAGTCGTATAGACAGATATAAACTGTAGCTGTCAGACAGAGTGTTTCTGTTGTGGTTTAGCGTCCCCACAACAGCCAAGGTTATATGGTGACGAGTGCCTAGGGAGACACTGCCTAATAGAAAGAATATATAGATACCCCGACTGTTTCAATGGGAGCAGAAGATCAAACTTTGACCTTTTCAATTTCCTCTAGAAGGCACAGAAAAAAACCCAAGAAACTTGCAGGTTATCCAACCTTTGTCACCTCATAAAGCATGTAGTTGGACACAGGGTGTCCATTCTTTCCCCGAACCTGCACAGGTTTGATTCAAAGAGGCATATCTAATAGTCATATAGAGGGGCACATAAAACAGCACTACAGACCGACCGGCAGACATGACAGCGATACAGACAGATACGTATAACAGTGATATAATTTTGTTCTAAACAAGTCTACTTTACATGGCAAATAAAACACGCAGCCTCGA
>NW_018483690.1:0-2492 GCF_002113885.1 Mizuhopecten yessoensis
AGTTCCCGTCGGGCTCTGCATTAGATAATTTAAAAGTTTCATTACAATGACTTTATTCGTTTTCTTTCAATATAATGCCAACTCTCTTTTCAATGTCAAAATATTGCTGATCAATTTGTGTCAGTTTAACATATATTTATAGTAAGTGCATATATATTGTGTTATTCTAGATACGTAAGTGGGGCTTCTATATTTGGAATCAGAAGTAGATATATATCTCTATGAAGTGCCATATTAAATCTAAACAAATCCTAGTTTGGAATCAAAGTGCAATGTTATACGCGCCGCCCAAGGTAAGTGCCAGGCTGACATTCGGTATGACAAGGCAGTTTGCCTCTTCAAATGCAGTGTCAACTGGGCAATCCCAATCGCTTATGACAAGTTTACTGGACAAAAATGTATAACAACACTCAGCCTGGGTCATCAATTCCACATTGCTAAAAACGGAAGCCAAGTGACCACAGCTAGGTAGTCAAAATCAAATATAAAACTACACGTATGACGCAGTTTAAGAGGATTTGTGGACAGATAAATTTAGTTTTGATTACCCGAGTAATGTCTGAGAGTTTTTATCTGCGACACGTGTCAAACCAAGGGCGACTACCTGCCTACACCCCCTCCACCACTTATCAAAACATACCTTTTTGACAATAAGATCATTTATGGAATACAGTGTATAAAATACATATACATTGTATGTCGATTATTATAATTAATCACGTGCGTCTAGCCAAGTCATCTAGAGGTAAATAAGGCGTATATTTCCGTACTATTCCATATGGCTTGTTATATTATATTCTAGCTTACAATGTATTCGGGAACCGTCGACACTTTCCGTAAACGGGAAAGTTTACGGAAAGTGCCGGCAATTCCAGATTGGTTTACAATGTTGGTAAACATTGAAGAAATAGGCAATGCTGCTCATTGCACGTATATACATGAACCTCGAATATTTTTTTCAAGAGACACAGGAACATTTACTATAGTTAATTTTGCTTACAATGTAAAATGACTTGCAAGGGCAATATAAAACGCTGATCATGAGTAGCTTTCTCCGATTTATCTGCTCGGTAGTCACCCCTTAACGGGCGATCGTGTGTACAAGCAAATCAGAAAATGTATGTTGATGTAGTGGTGTCTTGTTTCTTAATAACCTGTCAATATCATACACATTATTTTAACATTCCTTAAGCGTCAAAGATAAGAACGTAACATCTTGTCAGCGATACAAGAGACCAACATGATGGAATTGCAACATTACGCGATAAAATCCACGTGAATTTATCTAAAGAATCGGGAGCAGTATAATTCAGAGATCGGAATCGGAATGTTGTGCATAAAATGTAATAAATCATGCATGAATTCAATCGGAAATCATCGGCACTTTCCGTAAATGTATTCCCTCGTTTACGGAAAGTACCGAAGGTTCCCGTTTGTCAAGAACATTACTCAAGTCTAGTGATAACTATGATTTCACAACTATAACAGTGCTTGCTTTTGCGACGGCACTGATGCCAGTACAAGAATAAAAAAGACGACATTTAGACGCCAACACAAGGATATTATACAAGCATTGGGATTCATTTCATGGACTTGATGGTTGTCTTTTTTTCTGAATATCTTTATTTTTGATTTGAAAACTTCCCGCTGGTTGTTGTAAATCCATTTGATGTCTCTTAACTAATTCACCCATCAAATGTCATAATGAACTGTTCCAAACTTTGAATTGAAAGAGTTCAAATGTGTCTTCAGGGGTTAATTGTGTTAATTGTGTTTTATTCATACATGAACAAATATCTTGAAAACTTCATGTTAGAATTGTGTATATAAAGGTCCTGTAGTCTATATTTAATTGTAAAGTCAAGTCCACATTATTTTAATCAGGATAAACATTTAAATTAGAAGTGACATCCAGGACGCATCTGATGTTGTACGAACACGAGAAAAACACGACACATGCCGAGCTGGAGATATCGCCTCGACCAGCGTTGGTTGGATTACGTTTGGGCTCGTGAGATAAATTGTTATGTCCGACATTGTTAGGCCAACACAAACATTATGTTGGGTTGTACGCACCAGGAACAACGCCAGGCCGCGGAAATCATTCTTTTCGGTTTCAAATATCTAGTCTACAATATTTGACCAAAGGAAAAACAATATTGGGTGGTAAATACAATATACATTGTCATCAAAGATGGGTTAAATATTAGGATGCGTCCGTATAAATTCATTATTTGAGTTTAATCGTAAGCCTAAATTAATGATAATAATATAAAAAATATACAACATTATTTTGATATAGCGCCCTATCTACCTAGAATAAATCACTCTAAAGCGCTTTACGTTACATATATATATACACAATTCATACAATTATTAAAATAAGCATATTCAATAATCAATACAATGTTTGAGGAATTCGCATGAGCTGACTACTAGTCCTATGTCATCTGGCTAATATCTCCCTATGTGTGTATGCCTGCGTGTGTGCT
>NW_018483691.1:0-2494 GCF_002113885.1 Mizuhopecten yessoensis
AAAGCTGACAAAAAGCATTTCTATTGATGATAAGCTGAAGGATAAGGAGTATAAAAATTGTAAAGAAAACCTGTAAAGTGACAATTGTTTTATATTCAATGGGAAGGTCTTGATGAGTTTTTCAATTCGAAATGTATATGATGTGAGGTTATGTTCATTGTGATTAGGCGGTAAGTATTTATATTAGTGCCAATAATAAAATGAAATTACACCTGCCTAAAATGTAGCTATTTCATTAAGAACTTTATAATTGGAAATGCATTTTATTTTAGTAAAGTTTATTTAAGATAACATTTCATAATATTGTTGAATAAGTATTAAAATGAATTATCATTATCTGTAATATAAGGATATATCCCTGTGACAGATATTTGTTAGTCACTTGACATTTACAGAATATTATAAAGCTTCTTCTTTCCGTTGGTGAAATATTTCACGCAAACATCCCGACTAGCTTCTCTTTTGGATATACCGTTGACTTGAGACAAATTTTCACCGGGTCTATATTTCACATATATATTGATCGTGAAAAAAACCCCAATTAGCATTCGGATCATTTTAAATCCTTGGTAAGTCAGTCAACTTGAATAACCAAACACATGAAAATGATCGCAAAATAGCATAAGTTGAAACTACAGTCAAAAGTTTGTTATATACTATACACTTGTAGTAGAAAAGAAAAAGAAAAAAATGAATATTTGAAAATCAATTCTTTAGACGTTACCCGTAGGAAGAATCAAACTTTAGGCAAAATCCAACAATAATCATGTGTAAGCATTGTACAGATAAATGTTCTACTTAATAACAGATTGATTTTGCAAAGTTATGTCAACGTTGAGCTACAAAGGTATCAAGTCGTTAAATTTACACTTAAAAAACCCCAATAAAAATAGTACAGCTTAAATTATTTTATATAGGAAGGAAAGGGTTGTGTTTTCTGACAAGACACAACTGGCTGTCATGCGTCACGCAGCTACAGCTCAGGAACGGCGTTTGCTGACAAGACGAAACTAGCTTACAAAACACACAGATTGAGTTCAGTGATGGTGTTTACTGACAATGCATAGCTGACTGTAATACGACACACAGATTGAGCTTCGGGATGGTGCTTTCATACAAGGAGAATGGGGCCCTTAACATAAGACAGAGAGTGAGCACAGGGGGACGGTGCTCATTGACACTGACAGACAAATGGACGATGTTAATTACTCTTAATCAGACTACCACCACAGTTAGCCACTAAAATGCTACAGGGAGAGTTAAGATTGCATTTACCCTGGTGCTGGTTTACTGAACGGTAACTGAGGGGATGGTCCTGGCTATTGTATCGTGGTGATGGTCTCTCCTTGGCCCAGCCTGATATCAAAGTTCAAAATAATATCTTCAAAACGGACACACTAGCTAACTTAGGCAATAATCAACAGATATGAGAGAATGAGAGTATGATGCATTGATGGATATTTGAATTCATCCCAAAAAAAAAATTAAAGATATAACTATCTTTAAGTCTACTAGCACAGAAGTCAGTGGTATAATCAACAAAAATAATCCTTATCTAATCTGTTAATGACGGACTGCCTCTGCGAATATATCTTTTTAATAATACCATCTTAATTTGACTGTCGTAATTTTGCGTGTAATACACACAATGCCTTGCTCATTTGCAATGAATGTTCTCGGTAGTCTCAATCAATAATTTTCAACATCAAATTAGAAATAGTCTGAGAAGTACAGTACAGAGTTGTGTATCCCTATTTATTATCTGAACTGTCAGGATACTGGCATCAAAGGTCTGTTATACTGTAAAAGCGTGACAAACGAACAAATGTGTGAAAGGCATCAATATCAATATTAATGGTCGATTAACAGTTTTACCAAAATCAATAACTCTGACTGATATATAAGCTAAAGAATTGTTAAAAATATCTTATCGATTTCTATCATCCATATTTATGACAACAATAAACAATTACACCCAATTAAGGACATATTTATCACAAAAATGTAAACGCGCTCAAAACGTTTAGTCATATTTTTGTTAGCTTCATTGGTTTATGAAAAATTTCAATAATGTATTCTGACCATCCCTCAGAAGCATAAGGCTTGAAAAATGAAACCCAGAGTTAGCCAGCTATAATAGACATATTATCCTCTTTTATATATGTGGCAAGATTGAGTAATGTATATAATGTATAGAGGAATAATCTGTGGACCAGACCGACAGTGTTTACAACACTTCAATCTCTAGGCCATCAACTCTATACGACATCTCCTCTAAACATATGACCAATCTTGGGGTAACTGACAATGTATTGTCTTTTTTTTACGACAACATACCAAGAAGGTGCATTACTATTCCTTGCACTAGAAATGATTTGCAGATACTTCATACAATGTGGTCACTTCTCTTAAACAATAATCTTATTTTAAATATATATGATGACATTTGTACCAGTAATCAGTGATCAACAATGCTTAATTATAATATATTTTT
>NW_018483692.1:0-2496 GCF_002113885.1 Mizuhopecten yessoensis
CAAAGTGTGATTTCTTTTTTAAACTGGATAATTTTGATAACTTTGATATCCAAACAAAAGAATTATTTTAAAATTGTAAACAACTTCATATTTAGATACTGATACATACTTCAAAATATTGTTTAGAATTTGAATTTGATTTTCTTTGTATAAACGATTTTGGTGGATTTTTTAGTCTTTCAATATAGTGAGTGAAAAATTTCAATGATTAATAGATTAATAGTACAATTTATTTTTAAAGAGTCAGTCAAATGAAATTCAATTTATAACTCATTTCATGCTCACTTTTCATAATGAAAAATTGATAAATTTAGAGATTACTTATCATCTATCTACTTTCGACTAATTATTTAAATTTAATGAGATAATTAAGAAAAATCAGTTACTATTAATTACCATACCTTCACAAATATTGCAGATCCTTAAGATAGAACAGGTAAATTTCAAGGCATCAATTCATGCAATATTATGATATTTATGGTAAACTTATACTCGGGAGGTTTTGGATCGTTCATCAGATATTATTTATTCCACTGGTTTGTGAGGCTGGTAACTCATTGATTTGTATTCTTTTGCCTTTTTTGTACTCATAATCAATTCATTGGTTTTGTTCAGAGTATTGCATCTATATTTACTCTTTAACTACACAAGTCGTCCTTAAATTATATTCCGTTAAATAAATTTTAGAGAAAGAAAATAAACAATGAAGAAATGGAGATCACATTTCTAATCATTTGCTAATTCTCTGTTCAAATAATTTAAATATCTAAAAAAAAAAAAAAAAAGAAGATTTTTCAGTGAAATTCAAAATGATAGTATTTTTAAAAAGTGATATCCTCATAATTTTGTTTAAAGATTTAAAATACCGTTGTGTAAAAGTTTTGTATGATAATATTGCCACACATTGAATCATAACCAAGAAAACCTAATTTACTGAATCTGAATCTTTCTAAGATATTCTTATTTTAAATCTATATATATTTTTGGTTGACATTCCGACATATTTTACTCAGTATTTTGTAAAGTAATATTTTTTTTAAACCACACATTATCGTCATAGCAACACAAGACTATTTCTTGTTTTCTTTATACTGAAGATTTCCACCAATTCTACTATACCCACTAGTGAGAGAGCATGGTACATGGACACTTGGTTGAAACTACAGGTGGGGCTCCGGTTACCTCATCGCGTGGGTCTATATGTCGTGTTCGCTCGTCATGTTGTTGGCGTGGCGTAGGCTAGATTACGAGGTGAATGTGACGTGGCAGAGATTTTTCATATCACATTGGCTGCTCTCAGCTCCAATTTTATCCCTTTTTGACAAATGGACAAATGAAAAAAATGAAAATTCTAAACCAACATTTGCTCATTTTCTGTAGTTGTTATGCTTGAGGTTTTTTTAAAATGTAATTGGACAAATAAATTTTATTTACCAAAGAAGCCTTAACTTTAATGCTTCAGAGGGCCACAACCGATAAGGTTTATTTTTGACAAAATTATGCCTAGTGCTAGGTCATTGTTAAATGAGGTTTCTTTTTTAAATCAATCAGTCCATGTGTTGAAAAATGATGGGGTGAAGTTAAAAAAAGGGTTAAATATGGAATTTTATTTAGAGATTCTTTATTAATAAGTTGATATTAATTAATTATATTTATTGTTTATGTTTATTTTAGATTTTTTTTTAAAGGTGTTGTGTCAAGATTTTACTGTATTTATTAAGGAAGGCATAAACTTTAACTAAAGTGAGACTTGACAATTCATACATATTCATCCATGGCAGCTAATATGTGACTATTTGGGCTAGTGTGTGATATGAAATGTGTAGTGGAACCTTTTTATACAGGACACCTCTGTGTCTGAAGGAAGCTAGATTGAAAGTTAATTTCATTCCAGTAATACTTACCATAACATACATATTCTGTACCTTATCCATAGAAACTACATACTTAAGTTATAGTATATCACATCATAAACAAATCTTTTCTGAAATATTTTCTTTATAGGAAGTAAGTATCTGGTTGATAGCAGCTGATATTCCATTGTTGTCTTAATTATGTTTTGATGTAAAAACTATTAACTTTAGCCTGTGTTGTTATTAATGTCATTAACCTGAATAATAAGACATTAAGGTTATCCTAAAAATAATGCTGGAAAAGTCCTGTTCTTGTGGTTCCTTATTTTTGTGAAATTGATAAAATGGTCAATTATGTTGGAAATATTTTTTACAAATTTTATGTGTAGTGAATCATGACACTTTCTGATGGATGAATGAATTTGCTATTAATTTTTTGGGTTGTAATTATGATAGCTGCAAAAAATTAGAACCCTTTTCACAACTCCCTTTCTTTCAATTCATGCAAATTTATTATTAACCAAAAGGGCCAAAATATTAGAAATGTTTGAATTTCAATTCCATGGTCAAATTTTTATTTGTAAAAATATGATTTGATTCCATATATTCCGTCTTTGCGTATTGCAGAGTTATCTTCTCTTGG
>NW_018483693.1:0-2497 GCF_002113885.1 Mizuhopecten yessoensis
AACCTCTACATACCCCAGTATAGAACCTCTACATACCCCAGTATAAAACCTCTACAGACCCCAGTACAGGACCTCTACAGACCCCAGTACAGAACTTCTACAGACCCCAGTACAGAACTTCTACAGACACCGGTACAGATCCTCTACAGAATTCAGTACAGATCATCTACATACACCAAGCCAGAACCTATACAGACTCCCTTTTTATTATAACTTTGTGTTTCATTATAAGCTGTATGAAAATTGCATATTATATTATTTAATGCAAACTGAATAAAAACAAAGTCGTTCCACTTCTATCGAGCAAAAGAAGTGCAGATATTATGGGTGTTTAGTAGCTTCGCTTATCATGCGAGACAATATTCAGACTGTGATTCCACAAGGTGTTATATGCATTGTTCAGTCTTCGTGGTCACCTTCCTCAGTTTGTGTTAGACTATTTTTCAAATCGCGGTCGTTGCCCCGGTTCGGTTAGTTTACAAAACGTCATTAAATTACTCTGGTACATTAAAAAACCTGTCCCATTTTTGAAAATAATATTACAACGGACAGGTTTTGAATGTGCAGGCTCAAGTGGTGTACATGAACATTAACGTTCACTGACTGGTTGAAGTTTAAGACACTCATACTTAATGTTTTGTTTTCTCTCTCAAGCTAATGTATCAAATATATACCAGAAAAAAAATCTGCAAATTACCATTTCAATGACGTATAATCTGTGTAGTATGACTTGTATTTGTAGTTGAAACAAGGAAATAGCATACATGAAAACCATCAATCGCGGTAGGAACATGACTAATATTTACAGCGATACCCCAATATAAGGAAATATTTACTCCTGATGTAACCACAATTTAATTTTAAACGTAAAAAAAGCCACTCCCGGTGATGATATATACGAGAAGCGTGGAAAGCTCTCGATGTCGAAAAATAGACCCCACCAAACTTTCTTGCATCAAAACCCCATTTCTACATGTAGTTGATGTACGAACATTTTTACCTAATGTCGATCTAAACCCTTAAATGTGTCAAATTGCTCTGAACACCTTAGTTTTAGATCCATGTATAGCTATAACACACATCCTCAGGTCCTGTGGATTTAACTAGAATAAGGTCGGTGACAAAACCACAAAATGAGAATAACAATTAATTCCGGTCGGATAACAATTAATGAAACCGCATTTCGATTAAAGATATTGTCTAAACGACTGGAAACAGAAACGACACGCCTTTCTGTATTGGCGAGATAACCCGAACGACAAGGAGTGGCTTCCGGAGCTTGTCATGTAACAATCCAATAAGGAAACAGAAACAATGCCACTTCCGGTCCGACATGAGTGTACGATCATTATTGCGCTATATTATAGATACATGAAACTGATAAGCAGGCGGAGACCAGTTACTGGGCCTCACTTAGTCTTCATAGACTTACATAAGTCACCGTGGCGGCTCGGCTCTGTTGTTCCAGTCTTCGTAGACTAACACAAGTCACCGTGGCGGCTCGGCTCGCTCTGTTGTTCCAGTATTCATAGACTAACACAAGTCATCGTGGCGGCTCGGCTCTGTATTCATTATTCTCGTTAGCTTAAATGACATATTAAGACTTATTTTCAAGTGGACATTTTTTCCCCGACTCTGTGGCCGATATTGATATGATTATATTTGATGTTTATTGTTTTGAACTTTAGAATACGTATGCTTTTTGTTTATTTTTAAAATAACTTGAAATGTAAGGAATTTAATTTTCACTCGTAAAGCTAATGAAAACTGTTTGGCCACAGCTACGGTCTTGTGAAGACGGTAACGATGACCGACTCTAATGCTGAAACAAATAAAAAAGAATCACGCAACACCGAGAAAGAAAAAATGACGTTTTATTTCAATATGAATATCAGGACTGAACAACAAAACAAAATGATATTTTGATTCAAGACCCATGTTTACCGACGGACGCTGTTCGGGTGAGATCTACATGAAATAAAGACGAGGTCGTTTGGCACAACTTAGCAATAAGGTTATTCAACATAGTATATCAAAAGCACTAATGTACATACTAACAAACTCTGAAACAGTAACATGCATTCCGCTACAAGTATAAAATTCAAGTAGTACTGCATTTCGCATGCTTAACATCCCAAAATGCAATGCATCGATAAACGCTGTACCCAGGGGACTCGACACAATGGACTTTTGTAGCTTTGTCAAAAGATAGCTTTTGAAACGTGATAATACACAAAAACTCGAACGCATCAAGACGCTTTAAAACTATATGAAACAATTAATTCATAAATTGTGGTGGATATTTGTATGATTTATAATTTCCCTTGTAGGTCATACCTCCGACTGGGTAACAGTCCTTAAGTTTTCATGAAGAATTTCCTTGTTGCATTTTACTACTAGTTTATCTCCCCCTAGTTTTAGAACTCGGGATCAGACATCCAAGTGATCAAATTTATTAGAGTTTATTTTTTTCTAAATGATTCAATATTCTAGAGAC
>NW_018483694.1:0-2498 GCF_002113885.1 Mizuhopecten yessoensis
AGGACAGACATCAGTAACCCCCCACCCATGGGCTCCCCTGGAGAGCTGGCAATAATCTGAACAAACAATACTGTACTGATTGTGACAAAATAAACAAACATGTACAAGTGTATAAATCAGACTTGGAACCAAAGCAAACATTGATGTGTGTGTAACATTTCCTCATCCATCTTTTTTTTTTCCTCGTCCATCTTTTTTTCCCTCATTCATCTTTGTTATTCCGCATCCATTTTTGTTTTTTCATTTGGAAACCTTTTTCATTATCCTATAGATACAAACATTGTACACTTATATTTTTATTTTCAATCTCTCATACAATAATTATGTAACTTGCATGTGAAATCACTCCAATACTCTGCTGCCAGTCCAGCTATATTCTATAAACGATACATAACCTTAAACCTGACTACTCTCACATGTACAATACAGACATAATCAATTACCAGGTACATTATCAAGTCTACCAGAATCAATATAACTTAAAAACTTCAATATTTCTATGTAAGAAAATCTAAATCCTGCTTAAACAAGTACAGATGTATTCTGACAATAATTACAAAATAATGGCCAAACTCAATATACTGAGAATGCTTGAGTGGCTTCGATTACAGAAAACGAGAAAGTCTACATTTACTCAAATCAACATGTACATTAGAGCCTGTAAACTTGTGTATTGATGTGTCGTAACTTATCATTAAAACAATTAAAAAAGACTTTATATCTGTATTTTGTATACAACATCATACATGTATTTGGCAGCAGCTTATGTGCATCAGAAATCAGAATCAAATGCACCTTCTGTACATTGTACACCCATGACCACGATCTTGTATCTGTTTGGATCAATGAGTCTCAACTAAATTTCAAGAACAAATTTTTAATACATGTGGAATTTAATATTAACCATGGTTCGATACACTTTAATAATCTCGTAAAATTTTCAAAAAATCACTCAAAATTTGGAAAAAATATTAAATGTATTGATGAAACGATCTGAAACATGTTACAAAACCACAAAATAAAACAAACATCTCACGAGTTTGGGACCTTCACATTCTGACAGTGTAATCACAGAAATTATGATACAGAAGATCTTTTCGACCTAGAATAAAATGTCATAACAAATATATAATTATATAATTTATAGTGCTGAATTAAAACAAATTTTCAACTCAATAAGGAAACTAAAATCAATTTCTGATTCAGTCCTAGATTTGAACACATTGACCTAGGTCACCTAGAAAGTAGGTCCAGATCCTATATTTGAACACACTAAAGATTGCTTAATTAGCGTTAAAAGTCTACAGGTAAATATTGTGACTCTGGGCTGTATGATTCACTTCAAGCTGTTTGAAGATTTTAACACATTTGTCAAGCAAAGCCACTTGTCAAATAAGACCTACTAAGATCACCTGTCTTCAAAGATCACATACCTACTAATTATAAGACCACGTGTCTACAAAGACCACCTGTCTGCAAAGACCACCTGTCTGCAAAGACCACCTGTGTACTAAGCCAACCTCTCTACAATTGTCACCTATCTAACTAAGACCACCTGTCTATTAAGACTACCTGTCTGCAAAGACCACCTGTGTACTAAGCCAACCTGTCTACAATTATCACCTATCTAAGACCACCTACCTAATAAGACCCCCTGTCTATTAAGACTACCTGTCTACAAAGACCACCTGTGTACTAAGCCAACCTGTCTACAATGATCACCTACCTACTAAGACCATCTGTCTATTAGAGCTATCTGGTCAACTGAAGTGTCTTGGAACATTACTGTGCTACAGTTATAATTTATATTCAAACAGAAATTAAGGAGGGTTAATATATATATAAAGAAGAAAACAGTCCTGTTAAGATACCACTGGTTAGGTTATGACAAGAAACACGATGATGTGACATTTGACCTGTGGCTGGGATCTTGACCGTTGGGGTATGGAGGGGAGATTAATGTCCAGTATAATCTTTGACATATTATTTTTGATGTTTTAAAGGCACTGGGTTTAGGTAAATGATGAGTGGCCTTGGTGTGCCACATTTTTCCTCACACAACAAACAGTACCTGAATTGTATTTCAACTATTTTCTCATTCCAGCAGAGATACATAAACATTTAACATAAAAGCATCAGTTTTGCATACAAGCATTACTCTAGAAATGTTTATGTAAGATAGAAATGGAAACATTTTGTAGTTTGTGAGTTTGATAACCTGAGATTCCACTTTGTATCATGTTTTATCCAAGCTTTGTTGCTTAACTCCCAGGAGTCCCAACACAAAACTAATTCCAGATGTCTTAGAAAATTGAAAGTGTCACACACAAGAATTCAAAGCTGACTTGTGACAATGGTATAAATTACCTGATAGTGGTTTTAGTATTACAGCTTTTTATTATCCAGCTCAAATTTCCCAACAGACACATACTCTTCTCCCCAATCTGAATTTGATTGGGTTCATGCCACATGGTCGTTAACATTTAGAGATAAGTCAA
>NW_018483695.1:0-2500 GCF_002113885.1 Mizuhopecten yessoensis
ACATATAATAGCATACACACATATAATAGCATACATACATACATATAATAACAAACATATACAGCAGAATATTGCACGCAAGTGTAACCTTGCGTTATGTATTCATTGTAGCGGAAAATGTGCATACATTCAGCCTTATTAATGTCGGACTCAGGCCGAGAGCTGTTTGAGGATTTATCTTTAGAATCTGTGTTGCGTAAAATGAATGGAATGACTCTCCATTTCGATAGTGTTTGCCGTCAGATTATATTTCATTGTACAGTTCCAAAAGTCGCTGGAGAACAGCACCAACATCAAACGCTGGTCTTCAGATGACCATTAAGATGGTCTGAAAGATTATCCCCTTATTTGGAAAGACACGTAATGCAGTCAGATACCTAACAGAACCTTCCATGGGTCTGCAAAAGGATCTTCAGGGCGTCTTGTTTCCTTCATATATGCTCTCTTCTAACCCTACTTTTACATTTTTTTTTATCCTTTTCACTTTTTTGTATCAAAGAAATTATCACAATACTAAGAAAAACGCTAAAATTTAAATCAAGTTTATCCAAAAGTATGCAATCTAAGAATGAATTCGATGAACAGAGTTTGAAAAAAATTGACATTTTAATATATTTATTTTCACGAGCATTTCCACAATGTTTGTAATATTATGTATTTGTATGGTTGTTTTTCAACGACTAAGAGAAAGAACAAATTCATTTCAATACTAGTCTCGCTCAAATACAATGTCAAGTACAGTAAGCAAGCTGGTGAGCGCATGCGCCATGCATCATCAGAGTTTTAGTTATACTGTCGAAAATGTGTTGCACAATATCAATACATATTTATGATACAATGTAATTATGATTTAAGGTTCAAAAATGCATGCGTTTACAACTATTGACGCCAACGTTTTCGGTTCATAAACAAAGACCTGTCACGAAAACCTTTAATAAGAAAATATTACGGTATTGTTTCGTTTATGAGCAAATAATCGCCAATGTATGTATACTGCTCATCAACAATTTTGTCAATCATAGTTGCGTTGTTCATAATCAATGAATTCGTCATTGCCTATTGTTCATGGGCAATACACTCTTGTGCTGCTTTTGCTCATTACTATATTTACGTTAAGTATAACAGACCTCAGCTGTAAGGCTCTGATTTCCGATGATAACGTCGTGACACACTTTAGTTGACCAGTGTCCACCGCACATTGACCGCCTCATCCTTCGCAAGACGTATATAAGGCAGAATCGAAAAGAAATAAAAATGATAGTGGCAACCGAAATATTACATTAGCTAATCCATTAGATAGGTTGATTTAATAAGGAAATGACTGGCCATAGGTTCAGGCTAGGTATTATGGCTAAAGACGTGCGTGTAAGATACGCCAACAAAGTAAGCTAAATCAACACTTTACTGCCGCGCACTGAAAGGTACGTTATATCTCAATCGATATATAGCACCATCGTCTCTACCCATCATACAAAATACACAACACGATTCATATTTAATCTACTTTACAGCTAATCATAGTCACACAAAGACCAGTAACTCATTTTCAAATCGCCTCGTCCTGTCAACAACACTAGTCCAAATAAAGAGGATGGATCCGCTGTTTGGTAAACATTCAAATTACAGTCTTTAAGCTACTGACGTAAAGCGTATACATTTTTGTTACGCACGATTGCTAATTTGATTAATATGACTCGGTACATAAACACTGTGGTTATCCAATGAGCGGTACGTATGATAAACACACTATATGTACGGGATCCAATACACGTGTACCCATATTGTACGTTTATTAAATAATTGATCAAACAAATAAAGAGTACACAAGAGCAATATAATTAATACATGCAGCAATATACATGTTATTAATACATGTACGTAAAGGTAACTAAGAGAGATAACTCTAACACAGATGCATGAACCGATCAGTTCCGAAGAACTTCCAGATGTTTTAGCCATTTTTAATTCATAAATAATGGAAAACCAATCGTTATTTTATGAACTTGACGGAATTAATTCCTCCTAACCCCCACCCTCCCATCCACCGCCGTGATTTGTTTTGCATTCTTCCTTTTTCATAGATATGTTTGTCCTATGTCTGGGCTATTGACACAACCTCTTACACTGTATGAATACAGACATTATCAATGCTCATTAACATATATATCTTCCAAGTGATACCCTCTGAATAGTACAGACGTACAATCTATGTAGAACTACTGGACTGCTAAGTAATACCCTGGGGCTTCTACATCACATAGAACTACGGAATCATTTGGTCGCCATTAACTCCGCCTTACACCCATCTTAAATCAGATACATTTCAGTTGAAGGTCGTGTAGTACGCTTAGGACTCCCGGCCTCTCTCACACTCTAATAGTGCATATGATTTCAAGTGCTTTTTTACCCGAACTTATACCAAATATTGCTGTTTATTAATCATATAACGTTATGACAAAGTCATACTTTTTATCAGAAACTTTTTTATATGTATAGACTT
>NW_018483696.1:0-2500 GCF_002113885.1 Mizuhopecten yessoensis
CTACAGAACAAACTGACAAGGGTCAATGTCATCTACAGTACAAAGAGACAAAGGTCATGGTCTTGTGCTATACAAAGTGACAAGGTCAATGTCATTGATGGTACAAATATAACTGATTTGAGCAGATTTATCTGGTTTATCTTATGTAGTGCCATAAGAAGGGATAGAAAATAGAATTGACAATCACTAGTTTGATGTTTTGTCTCCTCTGATAGGAAAATAGAGACATTGTGACATTTCAAATATTCAAAAACAAGGCTTTTAAGGTCACTAGAACTTTCAAGTTTGAAGAAGCCAGTTTAAAACTGTAACCAATTAGATCCTTTTTTGGTCCAACTCCTCAGGCTGCAGATTTGGATAAATATCTTAACTTTTATACCATCCAACTACCACCTCAAGATTCCAACCAAGTTTTAAATATTTACTGGTGAAACAAACAAAATATATCAGAATTGTTATTCCCTGTATAAACCATCATAAACGTTACCCCTCCCTAAGGTGGAACTGATGATCCAGTAGTAATGAAATTCACAACTTTGACAAAGTAATTTTTCTATTTATGAAGATTGTTTTAGAAATTTTGGGGTCTGAAGAAGATTTTTTTTGAATTTTTTGTCATTGTATTCCTTTGCATACCATCCAATGGACCAATAGTATTGGGAACCATATAATCTGTGCTTTATCTTTGCACAGTCATGGCAGCTTGAAAATGTTACAATATCTGATAAATGTATAGTTTCAATTAATTGGAGGTGTAAAATCCTTGATATGTAGGTCACGTTACTTACCAATGCCAACACATTTTGGAGTTAGGAATGTAGATTTATCTTTCCATTGTGCACATACAAGGTTGGTGTTGTTACAGAAATTATCTGTTGAACATGGCAGGTTGGAAAAGTCAGTTGGGATCCCATACTCATCTGAAATTATAGATTTAAATGATCATTATGTGGTCATGCTGTATTTTAAGGCAAGTTTGGTGGAGTTGTTAGCACTCTGACCTTCTATGCAGATCCCTGAAGTGGGTATATTCAGACAAAGTATTTGTTCTCTGTTCACACAACTCTAATAACCGAGGCGGAGAAGAAAAGGTCTGGGCCGGGTGCTAAAGTGTCTGTACTGAAACATCTAGTGGTCGTGAGGTAGCACAGTGTAAAGGAGATGCCATGAGAAGAATGTTCCTTCTGCAAAACAGAACACTAATATCCCTCTAGCACACATGCAGGCACATTCATAAGTGGAGGTATTGTATCAGGTGGCATATGACCAGTAGTTAGCACCTTATGTGAAAAATTCAAATTGTATTGAATTTACTAACTGATCATATATATTGTATACCCATGTATTGTAAAGTATGACCATAGCTGTTAATAGGAGTTAAAACACAAACAAACCAAAACATTCTAGCTATATAGATAGTGCACTGTTTTAAATTGCTGCATCCTGTCAAAACAATTTTTGTTTCCACTGTCAAAAACAACTTAGAATCATACTTACCTAGAGGTTTTTGGCACACAAAAGCCAATAAAGATGTACACGATCTGGTTTCAAAGTTGTAGTTCTCTCCTAGTGTACCACATTTCTCTTCTGAATGATCAAGTTTATTCTCTTTGGTCATCAGGTATTTGTGTACCAAACGTGTGCCATCTTCATACGTATACATGCCATTGATAGGTTTATGTAATCCTACATAGGCTTCACTCCATCCAGCAGCAGTACTGAAAAACACAACTTGTATAAGCATGACTTAATCTACCAGTAAAAATGATGTAATTACAAAGATAGACAAAGCCTATACATGTATACATTGAATGAGTTGTCCGGTGGTTAAACAGAACTTGGTGAAAACATGACCAGTGTGTAAGTGGATCTCTCGTGTGAGATCAGATGCCCAAGGTATAGGCAGCGCGACTGGATACTACTCCAGACTCACATCTGATCTGATGGCTGTTCATTTCATAGCCTTTTTTTACATGTTTCACTTTGATATTTGGGCTTCGCCCACAAGGATTATATAATATTACAGAGAGTAATAATATTTACAGAAGTAAATACTTAGTTGGTGATGTAAATTTTTTGTTTAATATTTCATTATTTTTTTCAAAATTGTCCTATTTGAAGGTATTGTCAGTAAGACTTAACCTAATTATGCAAAAACCTGTCATTATGAATATTATGAAAGAGAAATGCATTTTTGTTTTGGCTTGGAAGTACTTTGGAAGAATTCTGACAGATTTCACTTACACTAGATCACCTATAACATCTGCTGCGAAGACTGCAGGTACGCTGGCTAGAGTGCTGCCCTCTGTCTGACAGGCTGTCACGGCTCCAGTGTAACTACTGGCAGTGTCATTGAACACCTTCAGACACTGACTCTGATACTTCTCCCATCCGGCCGGGCAAACCAACTCTAGAAAATTTATTTTACAGTTACAGTCCTGAACGAGAAAATTGTTAACATTGATTATTAAAAAGACTTGCTGTTTAACAATGTTTAAAA
>NW_018483697.1:0-2501 GCF_002113885.1 Mizuhopecten yessoensis
AATCCGCTCCGCCTGCTACAGCCCATTCGATCTGTTCCTGGAAAAATGTAGTACACATACATTTGTTTATGATAGATCATGTAAAGTTAATATCATGACTGTGTTTATTTTCTCTACTTTTCATTTAATAGTCATTTGCGAAAAGCATAACAACTACAGCTAAATACTCATTCAAGCGATATATTTAATCGATTCACGACCAGGTGCAAAATAGGCACATTTCACAAGGTATACATGATTTGAAGTATTAGATACATGAATGTATTTAGAAATAAGTAAAACAAAACCTTAAAAATGTTTCGTGTCGTTTCTATTGTTGCTGGGTTGTCGACCTCGTATACACACGAATTACAGATGTTTCCCGCCATGAGAGTTCCTGTGTCGTCTGCTACTTGGCGTGCGATTTTCAGGGCGGTTACATTTAAATTTTCCAGGTCTCTTTCACGTCCGATGTGTCTAAGCTTTTCACGATGTCCATAGTACTATATGTATGGATAGTAAAAAAACCTGCAGTTGTTTCAATGTTTACTCACTGAGAATATACAATGTTTTGTTTTCTTAAGGATTGCTTTTTATTGAGTCTATCTGTGATTTTTATCATGAAATGATTGGACATGAATATATATAATAGCTTACCTATTTTCTTTACTTTTGGATATTTTTCAGCAAACTCATTCCATTAGACAAGATAGAATAGGAAACATTATCATTCGAATTAGTTGTTTGCAGGTATTTAACAAAAGGGCTTGAACACCTTTACAGATTTTTTTTCTTTCAAATATCTGATACCGTAAAAGCTAACACGACGTCACTTCCGGCATGGACAAATTCCTCGTGCAACTCTTTGACTTTTTCAGGATGTTCTAAGACGACTTCTGGTACATAGCTTCCAGCTTTCAAGTAACCTCTTCTCTCAAATTCAAAAAGATATCCTTCTGCTACGATCACATTCTCCCCTGACCGCAGCCTCTCTAATAATCCTAAAAAGTAAAAAAGGGACAGGCACTTTCTGATTTATAAACTATTCGATTGTTTAAACTTGATTACTGTGGCAATTTTAGAATAAGTACAGAGTTCATATCAATTAGGATCCGTGCGTCAATGCACACTATATGTCGCTATGTAGATTCTATGTGTGCTTTGAGGACATTTGATGTCAGTGTGAATGTGTGCAGAATTTGAGAAAGGATGCAGCGAAGATTTATGTGTATTATATAGATGTCATTGCAATAGAATGAATGGTAGGTAAAGCTTGAGAATACACAAGGTCTGGTTTAATAGTTATAATGGGAGGGTGTGTTAGAGTATCCTTGAAAACGAACCTTGCAGACACATGTTAAATGAGCAAATGAGCAAAAACATCAACAGAAAAACAGAATACTGTAACACACAACGGACATAATATTGACACGTTGTACGTATTAAAAATATGATTAAAGTTTACATCACTTTCCAAGAACCATCAACAATTAGTTATTGAAAAAATATAAACAAGACAATATTCGTCGCCTTTACAGATATACAGCGACATAACAGACTCGCCTGTAAGCAGATATATACAGCGACATAACAGACTCGCCAGTCGCCTGTAAGCAGACATATACATCGACTTAATCCTGTGCTTTTCAGAATGGTCGTGCTTCAGAGAGTAATGTTTTTGAGCTAATGACCCTTCATGGTTGTCGTCGTTGGAACTTTATATTCATACTCATACTCAGGTTATGTTCAGTTACGCATACGGCACACATATCATATTGACAAAGATAAAATCGTTTTGTGACTACATATAATGTTACAAAAAACCCTCTGAAGTTATCATTGTACGACAGAATCGGTTTTAAACGAATCTATAAATGATTATTAATGCGTAGAGAAATACAACCCCGTGTACAATGTATACCGTGTTGTTGATGTAATAATCGGATAAAATAGAAGTAAATACAAGCTAAATGTATCCATGTATACCCTGGGGATATGTAACATGATACAAGAAACCCTGTTCCTTTATCTAAACTTAAAAAGAAAAATACCCTAACATATCTCAGTGCAGTCACTTAAAAACATGACGTCAATCAAATGTCTAGCGTTAAATCAGTTAATGAGATCTGACTGGAATGAACATTTCATCTTAAGGGAGTTTATTGCCCAAATGGGGTCTTATGGGTCCGTTTCTTCCCATAGAAACAAATACCATTAAAGGTGTAAATCCAAACGAAATATCTACTGAATTTTTGGAGTAAAAGCATTTGAAAAATAAATGAATGAATAGAAAAATAAATATCAATTTTAAAGAAGCGTGATAAAAACTATTGTATGATGGAAATAAAGTTAAAGTATTTCTCAAAAATAAAAAATATAATGCTGTTAAGATATAGCTAGAAATCATTGGTGGTGACGTCAGAATACAAAGAGCGTGTTCATGAGATGTTTTAAACGTATGGTATTGAGGCTATTTTGTCTGGTGAGGTATATATGTGTGTATTAAGTATGACTATCTGGGA
>NW_018483698.1:0-2502 GCF_002113885.1 Mizuhopecten yessoensis
TAGCTGTTGATAGGACGTTAAACAATACTATACCAAACCAAACCAATCCTTCATTTTGTCATAGAACAAAATACCTTATTAGTAACACGTACGTTACAACTCAAATACGGTGTAGTGAACTATATTAAATTCTTACATTAGGTGATGTATATTTAACTCATATCGTCGTTGTTATTAGCACAGTTATTATAATATTTCTGGTTTTTCCGAAGTTTCTCTACAACACGATTCCTGTGGTTGTACACATTCTGTCTGTATGTATGCGTCAGTACTGTATACAGGGAACAGTATGTACATTTTTTATGCCTGTGTGTGAATGATTATATACACCAACAATGAGTTATCATATCTGACAGGTGTAGTCCATTGATCTTTACCTGAATGACATTCCGATATGACTCCGAGGTATCGCTGTCCTGCATATGCCACGTTATGAAATAATATTTGTATTGGATAAACAGTAACTTAAGATATATTATACAATTTAATTGGCAATTTCGCCTTTTAAAAATAAATAGTATAAAGCATTCCAGGCACATTGTATTAATCGTCACAAAAACTAGAGAATTGGACAACTGAGCGTTGTATTTCGGTAGATGAAGACATTACGTAGTAAAATAGCCCAATTAACGTCCTAACATACCTTCCAATCTTCAATATATTTTCATCGATTGAAACTGTGTTTACCACATCTATGATCATGCCTTCCAAAACTCGTTCCAACTGTGCTAATCTATAACCATAACAACGTTAAATATTACATATATAATTTGTATATATTTTTCTAATAATAATTAAAAATTACTACAGCTGTCAGATAGGTATGCACCATTTGTATTTCAATCTGTAGGTTGAACCGTCCCAATCTGTTTGTAATAAAGTAACAACCTTTCATTATAAATGTCCGTTCCATTATCATGATCATCGCGGTGTAAACATCAAACTTCATAAAATATATTCCTAAATTATTTTTGAACAGTAAAAGGAATTTGTGACCTTTTTATCTTCCCTTAAAACAAGAGAATACCAAGGTGTCTCCCAAACTACATTTCAAACTAAAAATTGATGCCACGTGGCGAAATATGAACAAAAGAAATATTAATATTGGGACCATTGAAAAGGTACAAAGTCAATAAGACCAAGTGCTCCGAAAGAGTAAGCGTTTATCTAAACATTGAAAACACCTGCTACGTAAATAAATGTTTAACCCAAGTAATATTACATCCGCTAAGCGAGATCTGGGGTAGTTAATCCAATACAACAATACATGTTGTGCACTACACCGTGTAATTCAGTATTTACTTCTATTTAGTCCATACATTCCAATAATGCTGAGTTTCACGATAAATCTACAAATGCCGTCATGTAATTATCATTTCTTTCAGAGATTGGTAACAGAAGTTCAATAATTCCACGCAAAGAAGTGCAAACAGCTGGTTTTCAAGCACAAAACAACGCTATTTACAATGACTACAACTACCAGAATAGTTACACAACACCAAGCGCAACAACATCAAGAACAACAACAACAACAACACCCAGTAAGTACTGAGAAACCGCGCCAAAACCATCACCACTGCTTCAATAGCAACCAGTAGGTACTGATTCATTAGTTACATAAAGTACTGACAGAGACTGATTACATCACTCCTACCAACACCAGACTATGTTAAATTCTTTTTTTACATTTTTACGTTTTAACCCCCTGCAGAGTCAAGGAAAGACTAGCACTGCTGAAGCCCATTATATATTATCCTATCAGGCGCCTAATGAAGAAACCATAATGGATATGTCCCCTCAATTTATCATTTGTAATCTCGATTTGTCTTTCTTACATATTTTTTTCTTTCTTTTCGATGTTATCCTCAGCCACGTATTGTTTTCTTAACAGTTAAAATGACGCAAACACCTTAAGAAATAAATGAATCCTTCGACGTTTAAACTAATTTCCATTTTTGCCAATTTTCGACCGTTCCATGACATTGTCGTAATAGTTGTTCAGTTTACACCGTGAAAGATACATGCATAGCCTGAAGTAGAAGCTGAACTTTGACATCGAGAAAATGTATCTGATTTATTTTCTGATGTGTGTTACAGGGGGCGTTTCTGGTAGCTGTGTTGACACAGACCCCTACTGTGAGGGCTGGGTAGTATATTGCAAGGACAACATACATGTGTTTGAGAACTGCCGGAAGACATGTGGCACTTGTTCAATACCTCCACCACCAGGTAGGTAACTCAAACGGATTGGCCAATATCTTTTATGATATGATTTGTTGACAGTTTCGATGTGTTTAACCTTTTTATAACATTAATCTCCTTAATACATGTATTTGTAACATCAGTAAACGTACTCATGCCTTTCGTAAAGAAAATAATTATTCTCAAACTATTTATTAGGTTTATGTTGGTTAAAAGAGCCGTGTTAAACCAGATTTCATTGGTGTGTTTGGTTAAACTTGAAAATGTTTGCCCAGTGAAACTTTTGCACTTCGCACATGA
>NW_018483699.1:0-2503 GCF_002113885.1 Mizuhopecten yessoensis
AGCACAAAACCTGATGGTCAATATAGTGGCTATCAATGCGTTCGTGTTGATCTTCTATAGAAAGAAATTATACTTTGGGCGGTACGACTGGAAGATTCTACTCTGGACGTTCGGAACACCTTTTGTTGGTGCCACGATCGCAGGGATAGCGGGTCAACTAGGTCCGAATGGGGCATTGTAGGTACCAATAGGGTGTAAAGGTCGTTGTTCACAATGCTTTGAAATGATATGCTAGATATATTTTAGAAATATAGTTTATCTCGTATACATATGTATAGATATCATATAATATATACTGCATATATTTTGCTCTGTTTCAGTTGCTACTTCGATGGTGTTAAAGGGGAGATAACGAATTTATTTTTCACAACGGTTCCTCTATTGCTGGTTTTAGTAGTAAACACTGTCCTATACGTGCTTACCTGGTACATGATACACACGGAAGGCAAGCGTCTAAAAGATGTGATCGGGAGACAGGCATCAACAGTCAGAGCCTCCCACAAAATAGCTCGGACAATGTCGTTATTTGTGACTGCTTTTTTCGTCCAATGGTGGGCGATGGCGCTGTACGGTATATGGCAATTAGCAACAGCAGACGTTCCGCAAACTCTTTTTCATTTAGTTACTACATTTTCAAATATTGGAGGAATCTTAAATGGGATTATTTTCGTGATTATCAGACGCCGTAAAATGACTGGGTATTACGAGAAAGAGAAGATGAAAGAAACTTCTACATCTAACCGGGACTCTGGTAACGAGAGGCCGTCATGTACCGTGGACAGCAGTTCCGATGTGTAGATGTTCATTGTGTTTACACTGTTAATAATCAAATATGGAAAATATCAACTCTATCATAGTCTATCTTTCACTGCAGTAATGTTTCGTGAGGCTTATATTTGAACAAGAATACTGTATACCTTGTCGTTCGCCCATGAAATCAATTGTCGCCCAGTGCTAATTTCGCCCTTCATATTTACGCTCTATGTATATTATGCTGTTTACTGATATGCGCTGTTATGAAAAAACCCAATTCATTACGGAGGACGAAAAGGCGAAAATCAAACTGCTGGGAACATTTCCCGGTATACAGCATACTACAATTGTTATATAACGATATCATGCCTATTCATACCTTTCATCAAGTATTGTTCGCAACCAGTAGCGAAGCTTTTGTGATGCAAGGGTCATTAGGTATTTGTCTTCAACACCTGTTTGGGACAAAGGATTGTGTGGCATCTTAAAATAATGAAGAAGCTCAAAGGTGTGTTTGACTTAACGTATTAAACAGACCTGGGTGGTCGGTTGGCTCAGAAGTTAACTGATTTGCCTTTATCGAGAAATCTTAACCTTTGTGATAAATGTTGAATCATCAATTTTTTAATCTTAAAAAACCTCGCCCTGGGTTCTAATTTATCTATGTATATATTCATATGATAATTGTAAAAACAAGCAGGGTCCGGTGGTCAGACTATATGCTACTTAATTTCATTTATCGTTTTGTGTATCTATGCTGACATATTGGTTAATACATGTTCCTTGTCATGTACTTTTAATGGCCCATACTTTTGTAAAATAATACTTTTGGTATAAATAAATGTGGAACATTTTCTAATCGTTTAAAAATATGACACAATAAGTCAAAATTCAATTAATTATTCAATGAGATAAATTGGTTTGTTCAGATGCTTTGGATGTCTAGCGTTATATGTGTCATATTATTTGTATGTATATTGACGCTTTGATAGATTTTCTCCTTGTTTATTTCCTAATGCGTTGGCGCTTTTGTATAGTTTTTCATAATTTGTTGACACTTTGGCATATTTTCTACTGCTTTATTTTTTGGTGTGTTTGGTTGACGTTGTGTTGACTCTGTTGAACATTTTCTCCTGGTGTATTAAAGCTGTGGTATTTTTTCTCCAGGTGTGTTAACGCTGTTGAATATTTTCTCTTTGTGCGTTGACGCTGTGGTATATTTATCCTGGTGTATTGACGCTGTGGTATCTCTACTCCGGGTGTGTTGACGCTGTTGAATATTTTCTCCAGGTGTGTTGACGCTGTTGAATATTTTCTCCTTGTGTGTTGACGCTGTTGTATATTTTCTCCTGGTGTGTCGACGCTGTTGAATATTTTCTCCTGGTATGTTGACGCAGTGGTAAATTTTGTCCTTGGGTGTTGACGCTGTTGAATATTTTCTCCTGCTGTGTTTATAAAGTGGTATCTTTTCTGCTGGTGTGTTGAAGCTGTTGTATCTTTTCTCCTGGTGTGTTGACGCTGTTGAATATTTTCCCCTTGTGTGTTAACGCTGTTGAATATTTTCTCCTGGTTTGTTGACGCTGTGGTATATTATCCCTTGATGTGTTTACAAAGTGGTATCTTTTCTCCTGGTGTGTTGACGCTTTTGAAAATTTTCTCCTGGTGTGTTGACGCTGTGGAAAATGTTCTCTTGGTGTGTTGACGCTATTCAATTATAGCCTTTGGCTGAGGTCGATACCTGTATTTATCG
>NW_018483700.1:0-2504 GCF_002113885.1 Mizuhopecten yessoensis
CACTAGCCCTCCACCACTAGGTCGCGGGTTCGAGGCCTACGTGGGGAAGTCGCAAGGTACAGTTTGTATTGGCCGTTGGTCGGTGTTTTTTCTCCGTGAACTCTGACTTTCTTCCACCACCTAAACCTGGCACGTCCTAAAGTGACCATAGCTATGTATAGGACGTAAAACACAACTCAAACAATCAAACGAAACTCTTGTTATCGCATATTTTCCCTGTTAGCTTGTTAGGATAGTAATCGTTAAAAATCATCTTGATGACGTTGGATCAAGTGAGTTGATTGACAGAGTCTGTATAAGTGTAATAAGATCATATATAACTAGTTAATCATGCAAGCACAGCATGAAAGCAACTGCGAAAGGCGGGCTGTTTCTCCACATCAAAATGGCGGACGGAGTCACTCCCACCCGACCAAATTCTCAATAGAGGTCAGAGAAGGAAATGTGGAATAATGTGACAGTAACTGGATAAAAATGCTGGTATGATGGTTCGGATCTAGTGCATATATTGGACCATACTGTCGTTATTACTCGTGATATCATAAACAACAGTATGTTCCTATATGGGGATTATATCCGAATCGTTATTACTAGGTAGAGCTGGGCCGAAAGGTAAAGGCATCTATCAGTCTGCTACCACTAGCACACTAGATTGCCGGTTCGAGGCCAACGTGCAAGAGGGGCATTAGCCAGGTTTTTCCTCATGTCAATATTTTTCTCTGGTTATGCTGGTGTTCCTCCACCACAAAAACCTGTTAATTACATTATAAATAGCTGTTAATATGACGTATAACAGAAGCAAGCGATTACAGAGACTGATCGACACCTTTGTATTAGCTTAACAGCTGCCATCAACCGCAAACTGCGATAAACTGAGTTAGAAAAAGATATCAAATATAACTGTTTTATGTAAATTAAATATGAAAAAAAATAGATCTAAGATATAACTGATAATACATATATCGACTGCTGACGTACAAGCTTACCACACAGGGTTTTCAAAGATGCAGGTTAGGAAGACAGAGCAAGCTTTATGGTCGCAACTTGATGACATCGGGAAAAACAATATAGGTTTTTTCTTTGTGTGAAACAATATGTTTGCATTTCGACATTTCTATTGTGCTCATTAGTGTCCTTTGGTATTGTCACCTCCTGAGTTAAACAATAAGGATTGGCCGAAATGGTATTCATTAAAAGAATATAGAATGTTGCCGACTTTTAGGCCATTGTTATTGACTAAAGGGGGATTAGTCCGCCTATTTGTGTGTTCCATTTAAAATAAAAACACTGCTTATAAATATTCATTTAAGGATTGAATCTTGCTTAGGTGTTTTCTTTGCAGTTAATGTTGAATTTGTTTCAAGACCAGCGTAATTCATTATCCCATGAAATCGACATAAGCAATATTCAATACTTATAATTCAATTAACATTTGATTTTTAATAATTGGAATTTTGGTGAAAGTCAATTCTGATAGTTTGACCCAGATTTTGAAGCTTATTCAAGTCTACGTATTGACGTACATGTAATGTAAAACATATAGTCCGTCATTGTATGATCATTAACAAAATGATGTTGTACGTTGATAGTTAAAAACAGACAAATTATGAAGAAATAATACACAAAAATAAATCAGGTGTATGAACAACACGTTTAGCAGTGTTCGATATTATGTTAGAGTTCAAGGCTATGTGAGTATCTAGATCTGGATGTGTCTTTTGGAATGCAGAGAAAGTAAACAGATGTCCCTACAGGATAATTGTTAGCTATTCTGATTTAACTACTGCCAAACCCTTTAGTCTGCAGTTTTCCATGAATATATATACCAAAACATTCGATGTATTAAAATCTTACGTTTCATTTAAAAATAAATACTAAAAATTTCAAAAGTATGGTCAAAATGTTTATAAAGAGAAATAACAAGTCGTCTAACAATTTTGGAATATTCAGTATGCATTACTGTATATCATCATGACAAACTGTATCATTGGACATTTACGCGGTTTGGAAATACTCGCGTTTTTCGCGTAATATCTAATTAAGTGCGAAAAACTTATATAAAAATATTTTATCAATTCCACATTTGTTCGCACTCAGCATGTCACTTATTTAATGTTAATGAAGTTAATGTCAGCGCGTGCTGAAACATTCAGTGTTGGTTGGTTAAGCCACTTCCAGCCAATCACGCTAGAATGTTCGCATGGGCGTCTCCTGTAGATGCTAATTAAATGCTGCAATATAAATACAGAAGCTGCTTGGATGTGGCGTATTTTACATTTTAAAAATCTCTTCGACGATGGAACACAAACAGTTGGTCGTAGTTCTGGGAAGCGGCATGGTTGGAAAAACAAGCATACTGTGCAAGTACCTGAACGGAACTTTTTCTCACAAATACACACAGACAGTTGAAGACATGTTCTTGCTGGACGGTTGTATTGATGGTGAACGATTTATTATTGAGTTCTTAGACACATCAGGATCTATTGAATTCCCTGCTATGAGGA
>NW_018483701.1:0-2505 GCF_002113885.1 Mizuhopecten yessoensis
AATACGTACATTGTTTGTGTTGAAAGTTAAACTTTGATATCACATATTCCAAACTGATGAATTTTATTGAAAATGATATAGGCCATCTTTGTTTAAAAACATACTGTGTAAACAAAAGACTTATGTTACTTCATTTTCGTAACTGAAATGATTAATGCCAGTCAAACATTACCGTGGAGTCCATAGTCTTATCCCCTAAAGTTCGGGGCCTCTCGTCCGCATACTCAAAGCTTCCTGGTGTTGATAACCAGGTCAATTTTACAGGCACATATTTTTAAAAGTCACGATTCGTCTAAACCCAACAAAGGAACACAGAACGATATCAAGCCGTCCATCGTTTAACTTCCTGTAGGAATTTTAGTTGTCAAACATTCACAGGCTGATATGCTTGCGCAGAAAATATCAACGCGCATAACTAAACGTGGATATCTATACAACATTTTCTTACATTCCTATTATTCCTAAAATGGTCCTACAATATTGTATTATGATATTGAAAGACTTACAGTAGTATCTGTTATATTTAGAGATATCATTTTTAGAGATGCACTTCCATAAATACCTGTAGATTGAGATATATGTGTGCGGTCGTATCTGCAATGTTGAAACATGTAAAATCGTACCAGTGATGTAAAGAGATAAACATATCAACACGTAACTGCTGTGTGTTCTTGACCTTGAAACAGTTACAGAAGACAATATGGTATGCAACAGATAGAAATATGTAGCATGTATTCGCCAATCACTGGAAATACCACCTAACGCTGAGGCGCATGTTGTGTGAGGTCAAGTGTAAAACTTATCTTCTGATCCTAATAATAAGGTGTATTCATGTTAAAAAGGGGCATTTTGCAACATCTAAACAAAGTCTTAGCATGAATTGTAGCTTTAGTTACGGGTCACGCATCACTTACATTCTCTGTACCAGACGTAAGTGGGTGTGAAATCAGAAATATCTATAGATCTATTGTCATACACCGTTCATGTTGTCACGAAATTAAACCACAGTGTTATGACATGACACAATCATTTAATTTACAATCTAAGTTTAAATGAAGTCTTTTACACCTTCAATAGCAAAATAAATTTAAGCTAATAAATGATACTGTCTAACGTGGTAGGTATTCGAGGGACGATGTGTTTAGGAATGTCCATGATACTGTCTAACGTGGTAGGTATTCGAGGGACGACGTGTTTAGGAATGTCCCCTCTGCTTGGTATTGGTTACATTAACATATTTCTAACAAATGGGGAAAACTCCGATACGGAGCTTACTATATGTAAACTTCCGCATTAAACTTTGAATAGCTCGTCCATTGAGAGGTTTCTGTAGTTTAGCCTTAAGCCTCTATATAAAGCTATGAGTTCAAAGTATGGTTAGCTTGTCAATATTTTGACGCAATTTTTAAAAAGATTTTATTCTGCGTATCTTGACATTTATTATTTCAGATTAGACGACGATTTCAATATGCTAAGAAATTCGACATGACCAGTACATGTAATATGCTGTCTGTCGAGGTAGCCAGGCGTTCGAGTAATGCAGTAGGCGTGTATGTCGAGGTAGCCAGGCGTTCGAGTTGTCTGTTGGTTAATCATGGTCGTTTAAGCCCCGTCCGTAACAGAGTATATGAATGTTACATCTCTGAAGTGGGGTCTGGCCTCGTTTACACTAATCCTGGCAATCAGAATTTGAATGGGTTCGGACTACACCTGATGTTAGCCATTTATAAATACTCGATGTCGCCTGTAGCGTGTGGCTGAACATACAATGTATCCAGTAGAGTGTAGCTTAACGTTCGACTTCAAAAGCAATGTGTGGCATAACATACCCGATATCGCTTTAGATTGGGGCTGAGAACTCGATTTCGCTTTAGATTGTGGCTGAGCACTCGATTTCGCCTGTGAATTGCGACCGAACGCTCTATTTCGCCTGTAAATTGTGACTGAAAATTCGATTTCGCTTGAAGGGTGTGTAGGGTTTGGTTGAACACTCGCTTTCACCAGAAGGATGTGGATGAACTCTTGATATTCCCTGTATTGTGTGATTGAACACTCCCATATAGCTGGAAGATCAGGACTGAAGACTTGATTTCTCCAGTAGGATGTGAATGTACATTCGAGTTCGCATGTAGGGCGTGCTGAACACTTAATTCATTTCACCTATAGGGCGTGATGAACACTTTATTTCGCCTATAGGGCGTGTTGAAAACTTTATTTCGCCTATAGGGCGTGCTGAACACTTTATTTCGCCTATAGGGCGTGTTGAACACTTTGTTTCGCCTATAGGGCGTGTTGAACACTTTATTTCGCAATACGATTGTGATTGCACACTCGATTTCGTCTGTATCGTTTAGAGGTACATTCGATTTCAAGAGAATATAGCCGAACACTCGATTTCGCCTGTAGATTGTGGCTGAACAACCAATTTTGATAGTAGATGTGACTGAGTACTTAATGCCTCCAGTAAGGCTTGGCTGAACACTCGTTTCAACCAAGTATTCAACC
>NW_018483702.1:0-2505 GCF_002113885.1 Mizuhopecten yessoensis
AAAGTTTTTAACATATTTGACCCCTGTGACCTTGAAAATAGGTGGGCCAGGTGAGCTAATAAAACAATTCATCCAAACGTGATCAAAACATGAAATATGATAAACAGTGCAATTAAGACATTCACAACTGAAACAAAAGGCCAATTGTTACTCATATGTATCTCCTGCAGCTCTTCTGGGAAATCTTCTCATGATTTTCATAAACTGCAAACCTGTTCTTCCAGTAAAGTTACATCAAAGTAGACTCTTTGACATTTAAGATAAGTAAAACCCATGTCTGTCACAGCATCCCATATTAGGACAGCTTCATGTCAAGTCAGTCCTCTAAGGACGCTAAAAATACTTATTACTGATACAGGACTTTGCCATAAACGATTTCTAAACCATTTTCTAGTATAGTAAATAAATAATTCATGATACCAGTGGGTAGCAGATGGATCAGGTTTCTATGGTCTTTATGGGTGATTTTATCGACAAAAGCAAAATGTTTTCCACAAGTACTTACTCTATTGATGGTGTAAACGTTTAGCACATCACTTGGTAAATATTACACTATGTTGCAAAGATTGAAAGAGAAATTTAAAAGTTTGTTTCCTGAAGTGAATTGTGTTTCCTGATTGTGAAGCCCAAGGAAATAGTGCTGTACTGAGGGAAATAAACCTTCATATCTCCCAACTGCCATGGTAACACATAGTTTATTTCTCAAAAAAATAACCTAGAATTTCATCTTTAATTTAAAACCTGTTGAATACTGCACACATTCATCAAGAGAAAAATACACAGTGTAACAGGAACGAAATCTATAGAGGCAGGCAAGGCACCAAGGACATGTATGGTAGCGTAAGTGGGTATATTTCGTCATGCCCAGCTCTTTGATATAGTTATAGGTTGGGGATCTCCACTGCTTTCATGTTATAATATAGGAAGTACAAAAGGACAAGGCCAGACTCAGTGCCAGTCCTCGTAGCAAGATTGTATTTGACTCTAGATCTATCTGCTTGCAATTGTATACATGGTTACAGGCTGTGAATTTCAACTGTTTCTATGTTATGACATGGAGGTGAAAGCTACTGTTCATTTTGAAATAAAAATCCAAAAAATTATTAAAATATTAACGTTTTTCTATTTGGTATTGGGATATGGATTTTTGGCATTTTCAGCCAAATAACTAGCTGTATATATCTGTGTTACAAACAAAACACATCCAGAGCTGTATGAACAGTCTGGTGTAATCTGAGACAGGCATTGTTGATGTTGGGTGTCGAAATTCACTAGACATAATAGTATGGTCCAGCATTGCCTATTTTAATTGAGTTTTCAGATACCAGTATTTTAAAATGAAATCAAAGCTGGTGAAATTTCCGATGAGGCTGTGTTAATTAATATATAGATCCCAGAAGGGTGCCAAGCACCTACAGCACAGAGTTATATCTGTAGTGTTATTGTACACAATGTCTGATCAATACAGACTTGGTGAAAGTGAACAACTTGATTTAGGCCAGGGGACTTATGGGAGAGTTTTTGTTGGAATTGAATAGCCATATAGTAAATCAATGTTGAAATAAAGACCTTGGTATGAAGAACTTTCAAGTCTGGTTTGCTCAATCCTTTCACCTCTAGATACCTTTAGTAGACTCTACCATATATTTATATGGTTGAGTCCATAATGGTCTACAGCAGTGAAAGGGTTAAACAGTAGAATTTCCGAAGCTTTTATCATACATATACAACAGTAAAAAAAAATACCTCATTGATTCCATATTTCATTCGACCTTATCCAACTGTAGCAGATTTTAGTTGTACAAAGGACAACGTTTACCTTCCAGCCTCATGGTAGTTAAATAAGTAGAGCGGTAGACTGGGAAGCTGGGGTCACTGGTTTGATCCCCGGTGGAAGCATGTCACTACTCACTTTGCTGTCACCAATGGTGTCCATTAATATTGCCCTCTCTGTGGTGACAGGGAGTTGGAATCTGGGTTGTTGTGGTGTTTGAGGTTGAATACTTTTAAAAACGGGGGAAGAGTGTGGTAGAATTTATTTATACATAGAATTATGGTTGCCTTCTAGCTTCACCCTTGAGGGCCCTTTTGCTCCATTGGGAGAGTGGCACACTGGGAAGCAGAGGTTTGCTGGTTCGATCTCTGGTGGAAGCACACTACTCTCTTTCCTGTTACACAACTAACACCCTATCCCCCAACCCATCCAAACCCCTTCACCATTTTCAAAGTTGAAACAATATGCTCCCTTCAAAATTGACCTCTGAGGTTAATGTACCATGTCTCATGTGATTTTTTCTTGTCCCCTTAATGGAATGATGTTTGTTACAAAAGTGTGTCTTATCATGCAGTCAATAACAAATCCCACTATATCATATTCTCTCACCAAAATATATTTTCAACATAGCAGACATACTGCTCCAATATAATGCCTGCGGTTTGTTGCCCTAGGGTATACCATAGTCGGTAAACCCAGTCTTTTAACGCCAATCTGTTGCTGTAAGTTTT
>NW_018483703.1:0-2506 GCF_002113885.1 Mizuhopecten yessoensis
TGGGACGAAGAATACTTGTTTTATCAGGAACTGCATACTACTGTCATTGTAATAATAATATGGGATATCCAAACATGTTTATTTTAAAATAACACCAGTTATATTTCAGTATGGAAGACGTCTTTATCATACGAAAGTATAGTTTGCAATGTTAACATTGTTTGCTAAGTCATATACACGAACCAGCTGTATTATATATATGATGAAAATATAACATAATAGAATGCTTCTACATTCAATAAGCGGCTTTTGAAGTTTATTATGCGAAGAAACCGAATTCATCAGCTTCATAGATATAGAATTATGCTTTGTCTTTTAATGCAAAATGCTATTTAAATCTGATTTACCAAAGATACATCAACTAACCATCAACATTACCTAAGAATCAATTTCTTGATTTTATATCCTTCAATAGTATCGTTTTCTTTTCTTTCCAAGGTATCTAGTGCTGAATTACTTGGAGGTAAGGTAACGCTGTATGACTTCCCTGGTCTGGAAGGCAACATAGCTGATAAGCCAGATCAGTTCAGTTATAAGCATTTTGATGACATAACAAAGTGCAACAAAGAGGTAATTAATTTCCTTCTGTGTAAATTTCATGTTATACAAAAAGATTTATCTTGTCAATACTTATATATGGTTGCCATTAAAGTACCAGGAGTGTACAATTTTCTATTAAGAAAACTAACCTACAGACAGGCTTGAAATATTCTACTAGCCCACCTAAACGGTCATAGTAAATATTGGAAAGAGTCCATTGCGTCGGGCTATCGGGATCGTACACGCGTATACTTGCCTTGTAGTTGCTACTTGTTGAATGTACGTTTTCACGACCAACTTGTGCTGGACCTTTATATAAGGTCTTTAGATTATCACATATAAAGAAAAAAAACTTAATGAATTGTCGATTGCTGTCGTCACATTTATAATCATATGTGGGAATATTAAATACAAATTAGATACATTATAGTTAAAAAGATTATATCGGAAAGCTGATACATTAACTTGCCAAAAAGGTTTTACGGTCTTATAAGTGCGAGATAAGAAATACAACCAATACAGAAAAATATAAGCTTAAATGTAAGTAGTTTCGGTTTTTATTGGGGTTTCTTTTATTAATATTTGCTTACGATGTGTACACAGAAGATACTGTTTCAAAAATGATTTTTGTAATCTCAACTAGCTAAGGTACATATATGTAATGAATCGACAGTAACTTACAGGTGATCAGTTGATTGTTTTTGAGTTAACAATTTTCACTTCAATATTAATTGTTTTTTCTTATCAACTCCAGGTGGTACATATGTCTGATACGCATGCGTTTACTCCTAATATGATTTTCCCCTGCAGTCCCAAGCCTTGAGGCCCACACAATAGATTCGTCTGCTGAATGACGTCATACCATTCAATCAATCAATCAATCGCCCACACTATCGGCCCAATCTACTCCACTGCACCATGCAACAATCCATACAAATCAGTTGCAAACGCTCAATGATTATATCACAAACAACTTGATACAGGAACTACATGTAAATACATATATATATATATCAAACATGGGTCTGTTGCATAGACAGGAATATATTTTCGTACGTAAGGATCATTTTTCTGTTATATATAAAACAAAACAAAAAGACTGGTATAATCGGCTAGCGCTTTCGCCCATCTTGGGGCTCTTAAGGTGCTAACCCCAAGATGGGCGAAAGCGCCAGCCGATTATACTTGTCTTCGTGTTTTGTTTTATTTATATTCTTACCGTCACATGGACATTTAAAACTATTTATCGCTATATATATACACACACAGCGACTTACACACACAGTAAAGTGGGTGCTACGAACTATGTTACACACGCTGTTAATTGACGTGTGTGCTATATTTAGCATGTTAAAGTTCACATTTTAGTTAATTACAGGATAACTAATTAAGTTTAGTATATTTTCAAGAAAACTGTATCAAACTTGCAATCAGGCATCACAATATTCTCCCACAAATGCAAAGTTATATCACTGATGCGATTACAAGCAAAACTCCGACAAAATTTTAGATCCATGGCTATATATATAGTCTCTGGGATATAAATAGCCCAGAGAACTAAAAAGTGAAACGCATCGATTATAGCCACCAGAAGGCCCGAATTGGCACCCATCCTTAGGTCACATCGTTTTGTTAAAGTAACTTAATCAGTATTTTAGCATTAGTCATATTCAGCTGTTAAGTTTAGGTTTTTTTCTTTTCCTTCAGGGCGATTCATTGAAGTGCTGTGTTGTTTATGTCCTTGACAGCTCAGACAAGATAACAGCCTGTGATATTACAAGAATGCAACATTTCAAAAAGTATACCAAAGATAGAGGTTTGTAATAATTTTCCATGCAAGATAATTAAGATATTCTCAATTTCAATATTCCTTCACAAAATTTGGCCAGTATCATGCTTGGAAGAAGGGCTACCAAGTTTCTTAAAATGAATTACCTTGACTTATATTCAAGGTCACAGGGGTCAA
>NW_018483704.1:0-2508 GCF_002113885.1 Mizuhopecten yessoensis
TCTTAATTACTATACCTGGCCATACAGGTAATTATATATACCTGTGCAGGTAATAATACATACAGTTAAACATGTATTTAGAGACGACCCTTGGAAAGTCCAAACTGTAGTTTCTTTACACAGGTGGTCTCTTAATACAGGTTCAATTTAAAATCAAATCACTACAAATGGAACATATGCAGTGACCTCTATAACACAGGTGTCTCTTTATAGAGGTGGTGGTATGAGCAGGTTTGACTATATATGCACCGTGCAAATGGGTATGAGTCACTGTATCTCCTTAGTACTATACCTGGTTGTACAGGTAACACTTTCTGCCTGTACAGGTAAATACCTACATCTATCTATATACTTTATCACACAGTAAACCCTATTACCAAGCTAGGTTCATGATGGTGTGCAGTACATCACGCTGGTGGTCATTACAGGCCACCAAACTGTCTTTGTAGTGCGGCTATAACGGCCAATCTGGTGTGCAGATCGACGGACTGTGTGTAGACAATCCAGGTTGTTAACACAGTATTGAATGGTTGATTAGACTCTGTGGCAGCCTGTGTCATGACAAAGACGGCCTGCGTGCCACGACGTTTCTTAGTGACTGTGCCTGGCGTAAGTGACTGCAGGCATTTGTGCCGCAGATCAAGTGATTTACCGACAATGATCAGTAATTCGTCTGTAAATTCGGTGCGAGTTGTTGCATGTTCGTAGCCATTAACTTCTCTTCTCTATATATAGAGATGGTGCTGCTAACTTAGTAATTACAACATGGCTTTGGTTTGCACTTGTAAGTTCAGCAAGATGGCATTAGAGGTCAAGAAGGTCATGTTTTTTTTTAAGTTCGACTTCCTGATAACTCGAAATGAAAGTGTTGGTAGATTGGTAGCACAAGTGGTTGGAGGGGACATAGAACGGTATATAGGGCACCAGGGGTCGTTGGGGAGCATGACTGTGCTCCGAAGTCTCTTCACTGCCTTGATTCTTCTATAGACTATGACGGTGACATCATTGAAATTAAGGCAACACTGATCTTTTGATCTCCACAGTTTCTCCGAAATAATTGAGCAAAAAAAAGAAAATTAATTAATTTACATTGTGGATATCTTCAGAAACGTAAATCAGTGATTCATATGTTACAGTTCAGAGTACTATTTTTTAGATTTTAGGAGTTTTTGAACTTTATTTTTTTTTTATATAATTACAGCTTCAAACTATTGAAGTACATATCAAAAAATCTTTGGTAATCTTAGAAATTAATTTTAGTCTGGTGGCAGTTTATTTCAATGTTTTCAAATTTGATTTATCGAATACCTCATAAATCCCTTACCAAATCACTTTCTTTCATGGTATCACTGCTTCTTAATGAAACAAAATTTGATTGGTGAGGTCATTTGTACGATTGCATGATTGTTTATTTACATTTTGTTTTGCAGCCCACTCCCCGGATAAAAGCGGAGCTGACCTCGAGCGCACCTGCGTGCTACGCTCTGGCCATTAGTCCAGACTCGAAGGTCTGCTTCAGCTGTTGTAGTGACGGTAACATTGCAGTCTGGGATCTCCATAATCAGACCCTCGTCAGGTAAACACCAGCAAAGATGCCGTAGATTATTGGTCTGTCGGAAATTTTGTGATGTCTTTTGTAACTACAGCATAATTTGTTTTATGAATTTAGAAAAACAAAATCTGTAAAATTTCAAGAGAAATGTAACACTTTTTGATGGAAAGCATTGAGAAGTCCATGTTGAGAGTTCTTTTTCCTCTTGTAAGTTTAAAATTTAGTTATTAATGCCAGAAGTGCAACTGAGGGATTGTTAGATTCAGGAATAACTGCAGATGTTATGATATTGATTCAGACCAGCTTCTGTTTGTGTATTGGACTCCTATACAATATCATTGCAATAATTATAATAGAAAGTATGTTAAAGTGAATAATTTTGCATCAGTAACACTGGTATGGTATAGGTCTCGAAGGTAGTCCATAATTGTGCGTGTTTATTTTCGCACCAATAAAATATGTTTCGAAAAATTTCCACAAATACCATTGTTTTATCCTTTTCCAGAGATTTTATCAAAAATATTCTTTTTTCTTATTTCAGACAATTCCAAGGTCACACAGATGGAGCTAGCTGTATAGATATTTCTCCAGACGGTACTAAATTATGGACTGGCGGGCTTGACAATACGGTCCGGTCATGGGACCTTAGAGAGGTAAGGACACCTGGACATTCAGTAGAAATATGATAGCCATTGGGTTACATAGGGAAGGGTTATTGAGTCCAAAAAGGGGTCACTAAGTGTAAAAAGGAAAGCCACTGGGTTACAGATGTAGGGGTTCAGGGCACAGATAGGGGTAACCGGGTGGGGACAGAGGGGTGACTGGGTACATTAAGTATAAATGTAATGCCCACTGGGTTGTTGGATTCATAGGTCACTGGGTCAGGGCAGAGGGGTGACTGGGTACATATCAGGGTCATCAAGTATAAATGTAATGCCCACTGGGTTATTGGGTAC
>NW_018483705.1:0-2508 GCF_002113885.1 Mizuhopecten yessoensis
CTGTGTTTGATACCCTCATCAATGTTAATGTTGTCTTATCAACTGGCACTTGAAAAAATAGTACATAATGTATTTCAAATCTTAAGTCTTGTTTGGTCGTGTTTCACTTAAATATTGTTTTTTTTATTGTTTATACACTCAAAGAAACCTGGAGACATTTGGTACTCGGATACATTTTTCAAAGTTAATATAGATTCCTGCATGAAAATATATGTTTTTTAATAGAAAATTTGAGCGCGAGCTTTAGATATTTTCTCACCTGAAATCGGCATTATATAGACCGTTAAATAATATAATATGAAGTGCTTTTTACTTAAACTATCTTGGTACATAAATTGTATCAAATCAGCAAGTCAAAGCACATCCCTCCTGTAATGTAAACGACAAATATATCTTTGTTTTTATGAGAATGTCGAATCTCCAACCCAAAGTATCGTCTTGTGCAATACAACTATTGACGAAAACTAAAATCTCTCTCTCACGCACAAAATCGATAAGCATTTTTTTGAAAAAAGAAAGTTGTATGTCCAAGGTCGGAGATATGTGTTGTATAACGTCGTCTCTAGTCGTTTTCCTGTCGTAATAAATATATCAATTTCTATTCTATGTTAGACATATACAATAAGGTATTTTTAAATGAAAATAAATCATCCACTTCCAGCTCCGATTCCTATTGTATGTTTCATATACAATGAACTATTTTAAAATGAAAACAAATCCTTCACTTCTAGCACCAATTTAATTTTTTTTTAATATCACCTCCTTTGTAAAAAAAAATCCAATATCATTATTTTAAGATTATAATGACAATATTAAAAGAAAACAAATTACAAATGTATTAAAACATGAGAAAAAATCGAAACAAAAACGCCGACATACAAATGTACCTTTTACCCGTACCTACAGTGAAACATTATAGAAAGTCTGGTTAATGAAAAAGCAATCCCCCTTCCCTTTAAAAAATACACCAAGAGGGAATATCGGCCTAGCTTTCTTTGTTGACCACATTCTCCCGTGTGTGTACAGTGTATCACATCGTTACTCGTCCCTGTCCTTCAACGATGACCTCCAATTCTATATCAGTTAATTATTTTTAATCGCCCGACTCTGGCGGTGTAACGTGTCCCCAACAGTGACACGAGCCGACTGGTATCTCCTCAATCGGCACGAGAGCATGACTAGGGGCGCGTTCTGGCCATCGAGCAAACATCGCAATGATGCTGGCCAATGATTCAATACGAGCCGAATAATACAGCATGACGTTTATTGAGAAATCCGCTGTTAACTTGGGCCTATTTTCAGCGGTTGTGCTTGGTGATTCCACATGCTTTCATTCTATCTACGTCCCGAAAGCGCTTAACTCATGTGAATGTTTTTGTGAGTGTCTGTCAAACGTTTTATGGATCTATTCCCAAGCGTGTTTTAAATTAGTATTTAATTTCTTTTTCTCCCTGTTCTCGCTTTATTGTTCTTATCGTATTTAAATTAGCGGAGAATTAGCAATGGAAATTAGAACACGCCGCTCTATACATTCCTGACGGACTGCATTGTATGTTTGCCAAAACAGAAAGTGTTTCGCATGATTTTGCCAATATTTTGGACTATCTTTCAAGATGGCGTACTGCGATGAAGGGCGTGTATCTAGTACCTTTAATAAATTACATCATATGAAGTCAATGTGGTGTTACCAATTAGACACGTGCAATCAGTAAAATCTTGTCGAACATATAGTGTTCACAGATCTCACCCATTCAGCTCGTTTCTATCTACAGGTGAGTTCAGTGGAGGTCGATAACGCTCGCGTGAGTTTGGCAGTCATATTTTTAACATTACAAAATATTACGAGACTACAAATCAAGAAAACTATTTCGTTTTCATTTATAATAGAGCTTTAACTGAGAGTTCATTTTTTTTGTATCTACTCAGATGATCAAAAATCAATACAGATTTAATAAATATAAATGTGTATCTTACCGGATAATTCTATATATAAAGGAGTTTTTCCAGCTTTGGAAGATTCTGGTCACGAATCCAGGTTTGTCAACATACTGTGCAGATAACGTTTAAAACATATTGTATATATACAGCAATGCGGTATATTCGTATGGTTGTTAAACAACGTGGCATAAAATGGGAAGTAAACGAATGTTTCAAAACTATTTGTCGCCGTCCTCTAGAATCACATGTATCGTAGATGCATTGATCAATACGTTGTCGTCAAACACGTGCGCGAGAGTGCGTGGTAACCAAGCCGCTTCACACTCGGGCTGGAGTTACTACACAGGACTGTTTTCTGTACCTTCGTTCGATGTTGATAAACGTCTTTGTTCCCGCTGCTTGGAATATTATCTGTTTTACTTGGTATTATTTATTTCTATTCAAGGATTGTGATGAGGACAATATACAACATAAACATGCCTGACCCTTGCAATTGAATGACCGGAAGTAATAGGATCACCAGCAGAACGGCATCAGTGCCCTCAGAGTATAATGCGGAAGTGACGTAGG
>NW_018483706.1:0-2509 GCF_002113885.1 Mizuhopecten yessoensis
CGGTATCGGGCAGTAGATCCGGAAACATACTCAGTAGTGGCGCTATGATCTTTACTGACTATGTTAAGAACAGGTGTTGTGATGTCATTGACTTCACCTTCGTCATAAATATCTACGTTTGACTACCTGTTCAAACTCCTTCGTTTGTAACGTTCTTATCATTGAAATCAGATCTTCACATAATTAATTTGAAACATTGGAAGCAAGTACAAAACCAAATTAAAGTAATATTTAATGCAAAATCACGAAATGTTATTAGATCTACATAGTTCAGGGATTTTTTCTCTCTCATGAAAATCGATGATTGGAGGAGCTAAATATGTCAAGTGAACAATAAATTCAAGCGAAATTACTTCCAAACACATCCATTTTGCTTTTCGAAAACCCTGAAAGATTCAACGACAGTCAGCAATTACAATTTTTGTTTCCTAGAAACAAAATATCAAAATTATATCTATTTCCGAAAATAAACAAACAAATAAATATAGTTCTGTACGTACTTGCCAGTACTTTATAAAACCATATATATATTCAATTTTCATATTTCAGGGAATTTTTATTGTGTAAAAAGAAGCATGGCATCAAATCTGCAGCGCACCGGAAGTGAATTGTCATACCATATGGAAAATCAGCAAGGAAGGTCTTATCAGTATCCAAACATCGACATTTGGACATACACGAAATACAATGCTTTCTTAGGAAAATTAGAAACTGCAGTGTTTCCCTTCAACAAAAGCTTGTTTACCCTGGTAACTGGTTCCAGGGTATAAAGCTGACTCAACTGGGGGGAAACAAAAGAATACAGTTTGAACGTGTTTCGAACTCAGAATCGATGAATTAAGGATAAAATATGACCAAAGAATATTTGCTCGAAGACCATTGAAATTAACAGTTATTCTGGAAGGGCAAGCGCTTTTTGCTTCATCTTCATCGATTGCAACCACCATGTACAGCTAGGTTCAATTCAAGTAATGTCACGTGTTCGAAGCGACAACCGAGGTAGAACAACGCGAAACCACAAGGCACACTGAGTTGCAGAATAGAAAAATAGCCCAATCTGAAAACAAAAGCACGTCTTCCAGAAAATGGCAAAGTTTGTTCCCATAGTTTATAGTCTTTAATCCTCAGTATATATATATTTTTTCATTTTCGTGTGTCATAAAAATATGCTCCAAAATAGTTCATATTTATATTTTGTATCGCTTTTCGCCTTTCTGGGAAAGGGGAGCTCTCATAATGAGAGAACTAAGGCATTCCTTAAGTTTGGTATAAGGAATGGTGGTATATAGAAGAAATGTTTTGAGTGAAGAATGTTCAAGATTGTTTAAAAGATCTGTGAATCAGACAAGGTCCTAATATCATTAATTCCAGTTTTCGAATAAACGTGTCATAACATTATGGTGATCCTGATTTAATTGCACTAAGAATGGAAGTTTGAACTTTGGAAAATGCCTTGGTTCAGAAACTAGCTAAGCATGTGATAAAACTTATAAGGATTTTTGTGGAGTATAGAAATCCAATACATTCGAGGCAGGTCAGATTCATTATCATTAATTTGGAACAGAAAGTAATAATAGTAATATAGAAGTATGACTTGTTAGTACTTTGTCATTTGAAAAATAAATGTACACGTACGATGCCCTAGGTTACCAAGCCAGCCATGCTCTTTTTGCAAGCATGACGAGTAAAAATATCTCAGAAAAGAATGAAGCACACACAACCCCATATGCACTTATCATTCAGATCGTTGCGTGCTCTTTGAACATTGAGGTTAACAGATACATATTTGTGTCCCGTTTTACTTTTAGATTTCAAGCTGCAAATTATTTATGTATTTAATGACGAACTTTGAATAATATCTTTCGGTGAAGGGAATAATGGGTATTTGATAATCGAGGGGTTCGAATTATCCAAATCATTGAAGAAACAAATCAAATTTCATACTGTTCTTCCCTTTTTATGTTATGTTAAATAATGATAAATAAATAATAGGCATGCATGATACTATGCTCTCTGATCAGTGGATCCGATATTTTGATAAATTTATTTGGGTTTTACGTCTTTGCCAGGCCAGTGTCAAGATTGGACCACTTGGGTATGATGCTCATATGGCTTATCACTTTTATGTCTTCAACTGGATAAATAACTTGAAGCCCCTGCCTTCTTCGCGGAAGCAATTGGGAAACCAAAGGTGATCAATTGCAACTCGTGAAACACCATCCTTTTCTGGCCTTGTCTCTATCTTTACTTCCATTGTTGTCTCCCAACGTACATTGTTAAGCCCAATTGTAAGAGTAATGTACATGACATTCCGATAGACATCACAACGGGCGATGTAAAATGTAGTTTGTAAGTATCTGTACTATAAGAAAATTGGAAAATCGGCCCTGATGGAGCACGTAGGATATCTTAGTGTAGGAGGAAACCGGAGTACTCAGGGAAAAACCCACTTGATCGCATATGCGACCCCATACCTTTTCACGTCCGATCTGGGAATCGAACCCCGGCC
>NW_018483707.1:0-2511 GCF_002113885.1 Mizuhopecten yessoensis
GAATTCCTTCAGAGACATTTTACTAAATCAGATGCACGGAAGGTCCTATTAGAATTTCAAAAGGTGAGAAAATCCTCTGGTATTTTGTGTAATGTGTCATATTTTGATTATATAAATTTAATATTTGTGAAGTATTTGGAAACAATTTTCTTGACATCTCATTCATAGAATTGTATCTAAACAATTTTTATAATGAGAAATATCTATTTCTTAAAACAAAGATAAGCTGCAAAGTTTGTGGTTATAAATAAATCTGAAAAAGCTGTGATTTTATGATATTGGTTATAACATATGCAGAATTGTTAAAGATTTTTTTTGTATAATAATATAGACACACAAATATTGCACATTAAATATATAAACACATGACACTAAAACATCCAGGAAACACTTTCAGTGCTGATTTTTCAATTGACATTTGTTTTACATAAGAATACATTGAACAAGTATAAATAATTTAATTTACATACTGACATCTGCTTTAATCTTTCAGGATTTCTATGGGCAGCTGAAAAATTTAAGCCTGGATGATATAGAGAGACTAGCAGCCAGCAAGCTACGTGTGAATGCTAACGGAAATGTAAACGGACATGAGCGAATGACTTGACATTTAATTACACTTTATTATATCTTTGCAATTTTATCTTTATTATGTGTCATCTGGAATGGTCTAAAACTAACATGATTAGGAGTTGATATACATATATATATAGGAAAGTTGTGAAAATTCCTTGTTTAGTGAATTATTGTAAACTTTAATTACCAGCTGTAGTTTTTCTTTTCTTTTTTTTTAAAAATTTTCAAATTCAGTAAGTTAAAGAGTATGGAACTAACTGTTAACTGGTTTCATGTCCAAGTTCTATCAAGGTAGAGTCTTTGTCAGATATTGGGTGTTTTAAATTCAAACATTTTAAAATTGCTATGGGGTAGATTAAAGAAAGGATATGAGAACACAAGATGCACAGTATTTTTAACAATTTCCTGGTACATGTAATACACCTATGTAAAACAATGAATACACTTTGAAAGTAAATTACTATTACAGTTTACTTCATATTTTCCACCCAAAGTAAAGCCATTGAAGAAAATTTCCCAACACTCCACTTTTATATTGAATGTTTTTTTTTATGTCAACCTATATGATGTGTTTATGTGAAAAGAATTTGAAATAATTTGTCATAAAATCTGGAAATAAACGATGTCCATCTCAAGAGCAATAGAATTTCATAGAGATAACATGGTCTCCACTTTATTTTTAACGACATTTTATACAATCTAATATTGTTAACACTCGCTGTAGTAAAGAGCAGCATCATCAGCAAGGCTTACAAATGAGAAGTCTGTCGTTGTTGACCCACTGGACAGGAGGGTTCCTATTTCCGGCATTATTTCAGTATAGATGAATTTCCTTGTGTATTTTCTGCTCTTGATTGGTAGATCAATGTCGACATCAACTACAAAATCCTGTGTACTAGGACTTAATTAATGTATATCATTATGTGTGCTTGTTTAATGAACTTCACATACATTTTGACTCAAATTAATTTTATTATAAAGGATGGATATATTCTGTTTTGTGTTAATTATTTATTCAGGTTTTCAGTGAATCAATTACAATATATAGATTGCATATATTTTATCGTTCATAACTTTGCAAATTTCATAGGATACTTGAATTTGTGATCAATGCTTATTACATGAATTTTATTAATATCATGACATATATAAGTAAATCTAAATGTATTATTAAACCTTTTTTAATGATTTGTTTCGTCTGTTTTATATGAACATGTACATTGTATGTTGAAATAATTGTGTACTGATAATTATGACAGCAAGTTGATTTTCTGTGGGAGTTCCAAATTTTGCTGACTGTGATAAAGGCACATTGTTTATACATGCGTTGTATGACCTGGTGACATAACTGGTAGAAATATCCGACCAAGTGAATGTGGACTAGAAGTGTAGGATTCCTAGGAGTCTGAAACTATATATGTTCATCGTCACTTTTTACTAATAATTGACTTATGTGTCTTTGATATCCATTAAAGTATTTGAAATCATTTTACGTTTTATGATTTTATTTTTGTACTGGTAAAGGTGGCTGAAAGTTTACATGTTTTCGTACCTCTGGCGTTGGTGAAGCATACATATATATGCTTGAAAGAAAAAGCATACACTAAAATCACAACAAGAGGCCAGAAGGGCATGTACAACTAACCAGGTTATATGCAAACAAAGCAAAATATTCTCATTAAAATTAATATTGAGTATAAGTTGCCAGGGGTGCTACTGGATCCAAAGATTCATTCTGAAAGCATTTATGTTTCAAAATCTTCTTTCTCAACAGTTATTAGCTTACCGGGTCTGAAGGATCAAGGTGAGCTTATGCCATACCGTGGCGTACGTTGCAAATTTCTTCAAACAACTTCTCCTTAACCACTGATTTGAATTTAACTAAATTCAACTGGAAGCATCCATAGGTGGTGGGGATTCAAAATTGTACAAATG
>NW_018483708.1:0-2511 GCF_002113885.1 Mizuhopecten yessoensis
ATATATATATATATAGCAGTTGTATGGTGCAGTGTTCCTCATGTTTAGTGTACTGTGTCTATTACTAAATTATAAAGGTATCACAACGTGGGTGTGTCACGTTCCTCTTATAAACTCACACCATGGATTTGTTTAACTTTGCGATGGTTCTCATTTTATGATGTGTGAGATTTTTAAAACTAATTACATACTAATAATGCTGTTAACACGCGGACTCTTATTCCTGATGAAAGATAGTAACATTCGTGCACTCTTAAATCCTTATCCGTGTACAGATAAGATAGAGAATAGCACTTTCACTACAGCAGTTCAAGGTGTACTGTTCTTAACCATTGGTATTGCCTTGTCTCTGATGTAACAACATTTTTCATTGGTCAGTTACAGTGTATGTAATCATTTGGTGAATCATACCTGATAAAGATATGCGCATTTAATAAGTGCACCTGATCACAAATGTCAATATGTTTTAAAGGTGGAGCAAAGCTCGTTAACACTCAAAATTCAACAGTGCGGGCCATTGCTGTTATAATGCTGTCACTGATCTTCCGGTGTTTATTGCTATGTCAATATCAAAGCTCAGCTCGTAGATTGACATTGACTTCTTCAAAAGTGACGTCAGCATTTGTTTTAAATGAGACGATTTTGTTTTTCTTTCAATTAATTAATAATACATGTGTTGCTCTCTTAATGTTAGAAATATGTTGATCTGAGAAGGAAATGTACACCATAGGAATATATTAGGATATTATTTGTATTAAAAAGTTAGAATAGACACAACTTTGTTTAAGCCCAACATAGTCGATCTAAATATAATTATATTCAATGGTGACAGTGTTAAAGAATCTGGAGGAAAATTAAGATAATGTATGCGGAATAGAAACAAACCTAGTGTTGAAATGTGTTAATATTTATTCACTCTTGAATAAAGCAAGTGGAGCCGACATGAACTATTCTATTTAGGTCCACTGTAAGAGGGAATTTGAAGTGTTAATGACGATTGTGACATGGTAAAACAGAATACAATTTATTCTTGTGAATTTCTTATGAACGAATATATTCTGCGGATAAACAGACATTGTGCAAAATTAAGTTATATACACAAAATGTAACATATACCATTAGGTTTACTGTATCTGCCATTAAAATCTAAGTTAACATATATTATTTAATACAGATGACCGTATCTGCCAGTAAATATCGAAAGTAATATATAATAAAACCATACTTGCCGTTAAAAATTGAGGGTTTTATATATAATATTTAATACAGATATACCGTTTCTGCCAGTAAATTTCGAAAGTAATATATAATAAAACCATACTTACCGTTAAAAATTGAGGGTTTTATATATTATATAACACAGATATATCGTATCTGCCTTTAAATATCGAAGGTAATATATTATATAACGCAAGTATACTATATCTGCCGTTAAATATCGAGGGTTATATTCATTATTTAACACTTCTTTGCCCCATATTATTTAACACAGATATACCGTATATGCCATCAAAAATATCGAAGGTTGTATATATTATGTTACACAGGTATACCATATCTGGTGTTAGATATCGAGGGTCGTATATACTATGTAACACAGGTATACCGTATATGCCGTTAAATATCGAGGGTTGTATATATTATGTTACACAGGTATACCGTATCTGCCGTTATGTATCGAAGGTGATATAAATTAATAAACACAGGTTTACCGTATATGTCATTAAATATCGAAGGTGATATAAATTATATAACACAGGTTTACCGTATATGTCATTAAATATCGAAGTTTGTAAATATTATATAACACAGGCATACCGTATCTGCCGTTTAACATTGAATGTTCTATATAATATGTAACACGAGTATATTGCATTCCACTAGAAAAATCTAAATACACAAAGTTTTCCGAATCTGCCATTAAATATCGAAGGTTATAAATACTATAAAACGCATGCAAGTATAAGAAATGGCAAAATAGTTCAACGCATCGAAATACAAAACATCAAAACTACGAATAACACAGTTGTCACCATATATCGCCATCCCCAAATAGAAAAATAGAATGCCCTTCTAACAAAAGATTCTTATTTTTGTCCGATTTCCAAAACATAAATAGTGCCGAATCAATGAAAGACATGGACAAATGTTACAGGTTACTCCGGCGACGTGTTCAATTTGCAAATGATGGCGTTCGAGATGTCGTAGAGGATACTTCATCAGAACGGTCTCTCGTTGAACCCACCCAATATAAAAATTCCTACCCTCGAAGCTTTCAGAAGTACAGTGAAAGAGGAAACAACTGTTTACTTTGACCGCACGCAGACGATAAAGGACAACCTGTTACCATCGGAACGCCAGACACTGAAACATGATGCTGACATTGTCATCAAGCCAGCTGACAAAGGCTGTGCATTTGTCTTCATGAACAGGGGTTACTATTTCATCAAAGAGGCCAATCGACAGCTCTCCAACGAGACATGCTATCGAAAGGTCGATAAGGACCCGTCG
>NW_018483709.1:0-2511 GCF_002113885.1 Mizuhopecten yessoensis
TCCCCTCCCCTCCCCTCCCCTCCTCTAACCTCCTCTCCTCCCCTCCCCATCCATCTTCAACCCTATTCACCATGTGTGTATTTTGCTTGTCCCATCACTGTACATACCTGCCAGTTGTGGGTCATGGCATGCCACACTCCAACCTTGCCTGTTTGACTGAGAGCAACAAGCTGACTTCCGATAAAGAACAAGGAATCCACAGACACATTCAGAGGAAACACACCTACAATAGATGTCATCAAATGATTGATAGAGTATTCAAACACATTGGTGTTCAAATATCTAGGTCTGTTAAAAAGTTCATTCATATGTGTGATTAAAACCTGAACATTGTACACGTCCCAGTAGATTACAATGATAACTGTACAATCATCTGGGTTTCAAGCCTGGGTAATCTCAGAATTCACAATGCCAACTAAACAAGACCAATGAAATCGTGTATTCCGGGAACCTTCCGCCCAGTGTTAATTTGGCTGTTCACACTGTTGCGATGTTTATTATGTTGTTGACTAGTGTTTGCTGTAGTTATTAACGTGCACTCATTAAAGAGGGGGAAAACAGCAATAGTTAACTGCTGTTATTATTGGCCGAATTATTACATGAGCTACCTATTACCTCACACTAATGATATATATGTACCACTTTAAATACATCCTTTTCCTTTACTATGATTGCCTTTCGGTGTTTTTGATATTGAATTTAATTAATCACATCAATTAAATTGTTTAAAAATCCAAAGACATATCTGTAAAACACAAATATCAAGTCAACCACAGCACCTCGTCAACCAAATGCTGCTCATGCCAAACAATTAAAAATGAGAAAAAAGTTGATTTTCTTCTCATGACCATGAAAGACCACAGGTCAGCCTGGGGATGGTCAGCCCATTAAAACAACCGATCCTATTATTAAAAGGACAATCTGACAAGCTTTTACAATCAGCCACAGCCTATTAAATCCGTTACAACTGCTAACACTAGTTGTCCCATCTAGACTAACAAGCGTTCACAACAGTTGTCCCATCAGAGGATCAGCTCACAAGCTTTTAATAGCAGACGTTGAAATATTTTATGTTCTTGTCTGAAATTTTCCAAGCTTCTTGTTCATTTGAAAAACATACAATATTGATCTAAAACGGTTCAGATGTTCAGTAAATGGATATAAAACATTTGCCCTCACTATCTGCAATCTTTGAAGGATTTACATGCCAACATTCAGTGATTTCACTCTGATCAATCGGACAACAACTGGTTATCCCCGACATCTGTGCAGAACTCCCTTCCCAACTGACCTATTTCACGACTTGACCCGTCATCAGACACAGACCACAGCTGGATGTTGGTACCATAGGAGGCAGCCACCATTTTGTTGGTGTTGTCTTGGTTGGGGTTGAGGACTTTAGCATTGATAGCAATTCTCTCCACAGGGCAGGTCATGTAGGGACTTGTCCATATCAAGTGCCAGCCCGTGGAGTCCTTCATCCTGGAAAGAAATTGACACAAAGAAACATTACCAGTCGATCCATTGGCTTCCTTAGACCCATGGATTCTACACTTCTAAATATTGTACATACGTATACTTGCAACTACAAAATTTGTATACAAATTGTTGCGGTATCATTTTCCACAAATTTCCTGGGAAAAGGATTTCCAGTTCTGGGTATGTCAAAATCAATTCTTCTAATTTTGAACCTATCATTCCAATGGAGCCTTTTCTCAAAAATGTTACAACTGTAAATATCTAAATATCATAATCCCAGTGTTGATTTATATGATTATGATCCAAAAAATGTGGAAAAAATAAGGACCAATTCCTGTTTATACAAATTATTTCACTACAAAATATCTATAATCAAGAAAACCAATCTCAATGCCTAAGCAATGTGTTAGTTCTTAACTTCTGCAGCAACTGTCTACTGCATTGGCAGGCAACAGCCAATCAAATGCAGTTTATTGGTTCAACAACAAATTAAATTACAAATATGGGTTATCTGAAATTACAATGCACCCTATCAAGCTCAACCAATTAAATTATAATTAATTGTATGATTAGTGGTTACCTCTTTTTGTGATGTTGTAAATATGGAAAAATATAAGACCTTAACATCTAACTTTATGATGTCACGTTATAATACAAATGCATTCTTGACAATGTTAACATAGTCACATAATAATATAATTAGGCACAACTGCATGGTATGCCTTCATTTTCAGAATTTCACAGAAATCTACTTGTTCTTTTCTTACATAAAAACCTAACATCTTTAAATTACATTTTATGAGATACAGTTTGACATCTCATTTTGACAATGTCCGATCATAGACTTCAAACTTTCTTTATCAACTTGATTGAAAAATGTGATAACACATTATAAGTGATGAGATCCCCTCCATCAGAAAGAGGCTGTATATTGTTCCCCCTCTCCACACACGTTTATGCACGTTAATTTGTACATATGTTACACCGATGTGTACATACGCTTCACTGGTCATTTGTCTGATGAAGGTGACA
>NW_018483710.1:0-2511 GCF_002113885.1 Mizuhopecten yessoensis
AAACTTTAATGTACCTACTAGAAATATGAACAGCAGCAGTAATCTTGACTTTTAATGTTATTTGAAAGTTTTAGTAGAACACTTTTTAGCAGTAATGTGTTAGCCCAAACAATGAATATATATATTGGTGTTCACATTAGTTTGAAAATTGAATGCCGAGAAGTTCAACATGACTCGATGACTTAGCCTACTTTAAGAGCTTGAGCTGGTCAGATGTCTGAGTGCTCTGAATTTTGCCAGTTCTACCCAACCACTGGTTAGATGATATAGCCTACTTAAAACGTTGGTGTTGGTCAGAAGTCTGCCGAGAAGTTCAACATGTCTCCCTCTACACTACTCAGATGATATAGCGTACTGTTTAGCAGTGGCATTAGCTAGAAGATTAAACGCCGAGAAGTCTACAGTGGCAACCACCTCCTGTGATTGGTCCACCATGGTGATCTGATACACCTGATCATTAGCACTATCCTTGATGTCACCTGTGCCCTTTATCACCTCGCCCAGCGACTCCACTGGCTGGGCACTACTGCCTTTCAGGATGACTGTCTGATACTGTTGGCTGGAGCCGGATTGATTTTGTATCTTCTCAACTTCGTTATTAATGACAGCCTGTAACTGTTCTAGTGTGTCCGGACCAAGTAAACTGTTTGTCTCCATCACATAAGTTGTTGTTGTGTTGTTATTAGCAGTCGTCAAGGTTTCGACCTCGTCTTTAACTACCTCTTCCTTTTTCGGCTTGTGCTTCTTCAGGTGGCGATGGTAGGTGGACTGGTCGTGGAATTTCTCCTCACACTTGTTACAACTGTAAGGCTTGTTGCCGATGTGAATGTTAAGGTGCTCATTGAGGTATTGTTGTCGAGTGAAGCGTTTCGGACATATGTCGCATTGGAATGGCTTTTCTCCCGTATGTCGCAGGATGTGGCGATCTAGTTCACCTACAAATGAGAAGATAATCAAAAATGTATTTTTTGCTATCTCACTCATTTTTCTATTAAGGAAGAATTTTGATGTTTAGAACAGAAAAATGATAATTATTTATGAATCAAAAGTGACAACCTAAATGAAAATAAGATCAGCAAACATGTAGCATAATACTATGTTCTTAAGTATCACCTAGAAAGAACCATTTTTAAACTGAAAACAGTACAAGTTTGTGTGTACATTTAATTTCAATTTATCGAAAAATTTAGTAAATGCATAATTCATTTTTAGTGCATATTGTATTTTGTATCTTTCTTTATGTGAGATATTCAAATAAAGTATATGACTATTAATGCCTTTGATAACAAGTGTATTTCTAATACAAATTTTACTCATTCAGGTGAATTTCACTTTGAAAATAACACAAGACAACAGTCGTGCAGAGTTATTTTTTACCTTTAGTGAAGAACGAGAAGCTACAGTCTGGACAGTTGTAAGCTTTCTGTTCCAGGTGACGTTTTTTGTGCGAGAGGAGATTTGCACGTTGTCTGAAGGACTTTCCACACAGCTCACACAAGTGTTTCTTATCGCCTGTGTGTATCATCATGTGTGTCTGCAGTGTAATACTCTGTGTGAAGCCTCGGCTACAAATCTTACACCTGGCAGAGAATAAAACAGAACTCATAAAATATAATGTAACAGTGTATATGTCTGCAGGGTGATACTCCATGTAAAACTTTGGCTACAGAATTTGACAAAAACTTAAACAGAACTCATAAGACATCATGTGTGTCTGCAGTGTGATACCCTATTTAAATATTAGTCCAAACCACATATCAACTTTCTACAATGTGACTGTCAGACATATTGACAAATAATCAATTTGGCAGTAAATTGGTAAAGTGAGAAAATATTTGCAGTGGGACATGGCTCCTTAAAGGTTAATGTTGAAATTTTTATTTTAAAAACCCACAAAAGATGACAAGCAATTCCATTAATAAAGATTAAACTGATCAACAGTGTGTGCACTTCATCAAAAGCATTAAAAACAAAAAGAAAGAACAATTAGCTCCAAGTTGTTACATGGCTTCCATCTGTGCTTAGAATTTTAGCAAGCCACAATAGTTGTGGAAAGTGATATGATGCCATGACATGTGTTCATATTAGCAAAACAACTAATCTCAAGCTGTAATATTGTGACGCAGAATCTTCCCACCCACAACCAACTTATAGTTGATATTGGTATACATATCTTTATTATTCTTCGGTGGTGCATTTCAAGTATCTGACATACAAACATTTTAGTGTCTATAAAATAGCAAGTATTCAACTATCTTAAGGACCGATATAAAACATGAATATATATCTAAACACAACTTACACATAGGGTTTCTCTCCCGTGTGAGTCCTCTTGTGAATAATCAAGCTTTTCTTCTCTGTGAAACTTTTCTCACACAGATCACATGCAAAAGGTTTCTCCCCTGTGTGGCTCAACAGGTGACGTTTCATATTTTGCTTAGTTGTGAACGTCTTGTCACATTCGTTGCAGGAAAACGGCCTTACTCCAGTATGCTTTCTCTGGTGAACTAA
>NW_018483711.1:0-2512 GCF_002113885.1 Mizuhopecten yessoensis
ATATTATGGGGGAGATAGGCAAAATTAAATTATAAAGGGATATTACAAACATCAAAGTAACATGTTCATATATGTTGAACTTATCACTAAGACACAAGACTCTGTATTTTGGTTATTAATCGATCTGTCTCCAATATTAAGTTGTGTTATACAACAGCTGTTTTATAAAACTGTTGCATATCAACAACAAAATCTGTATGATCTATTGTGATCTATGATAAGATGACAGTCCTGATAACATTAAAGATAAAGTTACAAAATATATTTCAAAGCAGGCATTATCAAATTGTTACATCGTTACATTTGTTAGCCTCAGAGTAACAGATGCAAACATCGTATATATGGTGACCTTTGGCCTGGTACCTTGAATCTACTAATCTGTTATGACACCATTTCGGATCTGGTCCTGTCCCTTTTGAGAATTATTCATAATAATAATTGAAAAATAATCATTATGGATTTTTTAAGTACACCAGCTGGATAGACATCCACATTGTTACACTAACATTATGAAGGGTAAACGCATCACTTACCTGTCTCAAGAACGTACAGTATGACATGAACCACCCTGACAACAAACACCAGAGAACACCAGCATGTTGTTATCAATAATATAAACCTTAAAAATTCCAATCACATTAACAAATGTATGGTATATAACTTTCCTTATTCTATGTAGTTTGTGATGCAGACATTCAACTGCCACATGTACGATTATTATCCAATTATATGAGACACGGAGTTGAAAACAACTGTATTTCAGACTCACAGTCTATGTAGAACCATGATGAGCACATTGACACAACAGTAACTAACTACTACAGTGTAGTGTCTATATACTTTCTCGTGTCACACTCGTTTAATATATAAACAAAGATAATTGTGAAATGAGTTTTGACAGCTGAAAATTCTAAAAAATAAAATGCCGAAAAAAACCCAGTAAATGATATGAAAAACGAGTTTTATTGACAAATAACATTCATAGTATATCTACAATCTGTTATGCAATAAGCCTGAATGTTCATATGTACTGTTTGCTACCAATACTTTGTAACGTTAGAGAGTGTGCGTGTTCAAAACCGTTCTCAGTATCACAGAGAATAGGCTACGGTATGATTTGGTTGATATGGGGCAATATGAATGTCAGGGGCTGGCATTCCATTCTTGTATACTGATCTTTTCTTGGATCAGTTTCCAATAAAGGTTAAAAAATATTCCGCCCTGTTACTCTGGTCTCACCAGGGACCAGGCTGTGCTGTAAGGGGAACCATTAATGTCTAAAACTAATACATAGTTTTATGAAAAAAACATTCAGGGGATTACAATTGCGGTTCTCATGAAATGAAAAACTAAAAAACATTTCTATTTTTAATCGATCCTGTAATTTCTTGAGCGTAAGTAGTTCTTCATTTCATATTATGTCGTGCCTGAGACGTTACATATGTATATTGTTGTCTATTCTGTCTACAAAAAAGCACATGTCTGTAATTGTGGCACTAAACACACCGCTATAGAAATTTGTCTGCATATGACAATCTTGGTCATTCTGGGGATGCAAATTTTAAACGGATGTAGGCAATTAAAAGCGAGTCAACGTTTATCTTGTCTGTAGATTTGTCACGCGAAGATTTGGTTAATAATCATTTCAGGTAATTAAAAGAACAGATACAATTATTTTCCTAACGATTGCACAAATTCCTACAAATAAGTCGTGTATTAGAAAGCACTAAACGGACTAATGCGCCAGGTTGATGAACAATACATGTCCCTGTAAATTCTGTCCTTGTATTAAACACATTGTATTTACCTTTAAAGGTAAGGATTGTCGAATGGCGCACTAGATAGGACACTCGCTTGTAAATAAAATGGTGGCGTTCGATTCCACAATTGGACATGAAAAAGGTATAGGATCACCTGCCCGGCTAGTTGGGTTTCCCCGACTACTCCGAGGTTTCTTCCAAATGATGATCCCCGGCACACTTTCATCCTAACCAACCAAAGTGATTAATATCAATTGATAAAACTTGCTTAATGATTGTTAAAAATAAATTTAATTTAATTCAAGATCATTTAAAACTTATGTTAGAAACATGATGACCGAAACTATCAATATTCAATTAACAACACACGTTTCATAGGATTGCCTGAATATTTCTTTAATATGGTATCCTTAAATCGGAATTCAAGATGAACGAACTTACTGTCCAGTGTTGATGGCGCTGATTACGTTGATTAGGAACAGTGTCCTACGATCATCGATCTGTGACAGATGGTGGGGAGGGTCAATAATCCAGTGTAGCCAGTGCCCTGTATAACATATCATTGTCGTATAGCTACTCAAGTTTACAATAGGTTAGATCAAATATTATAAACATTTAAAACAGTATTAACCGAATACTTGTACCTAACGGTACCACGTCACAAACAGTGTATATATATCGTAATCAATCGATCAAAGCGCTCATATAGCGTATGTCCATCTGTTGCACATTTAATATGTTGAAACTTTTTT
>NW_018483712.1:0-2512 GCF_002113885.1 Mizuhopecten yessoensis
ATATATATATGTCCTGGATGTGACACAAAGGGCTATAACTCTTTATATGTTGAGGCATGCATTTAACCCAAATGAAGTACTTGACATTCAGCCATTCCTAAAGTTACTACGTCTATTTATACCATGTATACATTTGTACCATTAAATGAGTATTTGAGATATAATAAAGTGACACACTGACTTACAAAATGATGGATTGCAAATCAAACCTATGGTCCTTCTGGAAGTACCAGTAAGAGTTTAGTCTTGTATTAACCTACCATGCCAGTGTCTGCCCTAGCTAGTTCCAGGTGAGTCTCTGCTCGTTAGGAGCTGGTGAACACAGGTGACTGGTCCTGGCTGCGATGGTGTTGTTGAACATCCTCTCCTGTTGGTCGGGCAGCACCTTGTGGATGACCACTAGGTACAGGTAATTACACAGGGTCCAGCCCAGGCTCATCATTGTAAAGCGACCACTCAGTAAAGGTTTCACTTCAATGTCTTGTGCGAGGATTCCTATGAAGGCATCCTCGTTAGGAATGGGTGTTCTATACCTGCTCACGTCTATAAGTCTTGTCACGACGTCCGAGGACAGAAGATAGCCGGCCCCGCTGGCATACCTAGGGTAGAACTCCTCCCCGTACCACTCCTCGGGCACGTACCACACACTGTTAGGGTCCCGCAGCACCTCGTGCGGTTTATTGGACACACTACCTATGTACAAGTCGTTCGCATCTCTATGGTGCAATATGAGTATATGTAACAGGTGAGTATTGACAAAACAATCATCATCTGTTTTCAGCACAAATTCTGTTGGACATGACTGGCTGGCCCAGTGAAGTCCATGTAAAACCTTATAGGTGAGATTCCTGTAGGAGTCTATATAGCTGCCTTTGAGTACATCATTGTAAGTTTTTATTTCCAGATCTATTTGTCGATCCACTATATCACTATTGGATTCCTGCTGTGAACCAACCCCTAAGAGAAAGACACATCCCCAGGCATCAGGAGGCAGGTTGTGCCTCTGAGGCTGGCACCACGAATTCCTGATAGCAATTCTACGATCAAACTCTGTTCTGGTCGACACTATGAGAACTAGAAACTGATATTTTTGTCTACATAACTTGGTATTTCCTAAATTATTATTAAAATCATAATTTGATATATTCCATTTTGGAGGTTTATTTTGTATTTTTGAAGTCACATAGTTGTTTGGGTCTAGGTCCATGGGCCTGGGTATGAGCTTTGGCCTGTGATGGGCGTGGTACTGACTTCGTACCCGTTCCCACTCCTCAGGCACATAAGGCACAGTGTTGGAGAAATACTTCAGTAAAATGGTATACAATATAATGAACCCTACAGTCACCACCAGAACTGTTGTAATGCTAGCTTTAAGTAGAACTTGCGGAGAGGTCCTACGTCTTCGCATCACCGTAACGGATACCATAAACGATGCTAACCCCTTCCGACTGCTGTTGTCTGTATTTTCTGTCAAAGCTTTGTGATTCTTGTTTGGATCAATATCATGTTGGCCCTTACAAAGTAAATCAGTCAGCTTGGACGAACTCATGGCTGATGATGCTGGATGATGATGTTGAGCAGGGAGGAGAGTCCCTGTCAAAGCACAGAAAGGAGCTAAGGCTATGATCAGATGACCTTTGCCGACAGTGGTCAATCATGTTTCCTCACAATCGCCAACTACCACCCATGCCATCATGAAAAGATAATCATCTGTATTGGGAATGTGTTTCAGTCAATTTTCACTTCATCTTGTTTCTGTAAAAGATAAAAAAATAATATTGTTTTATAAACTATACAGGACAAAGGACACTAATATTGTTCACTTTTAGCAAGGGGGTACATACTCCATTCCACTAGCTCAACCTACAGGAGAAATAGATATTATGTAAGGACTAGTAACATTTTCAGGATTTACTATGAAAATATAAGTTGAGCTATTGTTTGTTATTGACGAACATTTGTCTATAGGCCCATTGTACAATAATGGCAATTAAAATTTATGATTTCCAGGCAAGAACTCACGTGTCATCAGATTTATATATCAAATATGTTAATGACTATAAACATACAAAATATCAGTCAATACGTCACCAAACGTTAAACACAAAATCATGTGCATACCAACAGAGTAAAATCCTACGCGATCAATGCCAGGGACGAGTAAATTTTACGTGAGGGCAATTGCAAGTGAAAAATTGAATATTTCCCTACAGCTGTTACATGAGATTTTTGTTCAAGCCTGCCTGTAAGTCTTTTCTCATAAATGTTCGTATGATTTCAGTTGACCCTTGACATTTATAGGTCAAATAGAATTTCCTGGATTTTTAAGAGTTGAAACACTAACCATTATATGAAATAGACACGTGCTTTAAAACCCAAGAGTCTAATCTCATTTTGGATAGCCAAAAACATACTATATATATAGCTATCATTTAGTATCAAGGTTCTACTGAAAGAACTGAAGTATCTTAACCCTTTCACCCCTATGTAACTTTAGTCGACTCTACCATGC
>NW_018483713.1:0-2514 GCF_002113885.1 Mizuhopecten yessoensis
TAGTACAGTAGAAACTCTGTCAATGGTTCTTAACTAGTACAGTAGGTTGAGTCTGAAAGGCCTCTTGACAGTCATGACAATCTAATCATACATACCGGTATGACCTATAACTATTTTTTCCCATTGAATGAAACAAATGATGCTACAATATTATATATCGGCAGTGAATAAAACATGGGAAAATTGGATTAAGACATCAATGGGTCCTCATAATACAAAGTAATTTTGATTGGGGAACCAACTCTGGGTAGAAGATTCAATAATAGTAGAAGTGTCGTTCCATTGTAACACCTACATAGACGGCAATGAGCTTCCTACTCCCTAAATCTTGTTATCCAGAGGAAAAAGGAAATAATCAGTTTCCCTCGGTTCCCGGAGGATGAAGACAACATTTTAAATGTACAGCAATCTGTCCTGGATCCCCGAGGACTCTGGCAATATTTAAACTCTACAACAAATCTGTCTAAGGCTGACGTAGTCAAGGTCCTCAGAATGACGAACACTGTTGACAAAATAGTAACATCGTGTAGGCAATTCAATTTGACAAACACTTACTTTGACCAATCTTGCTCAAACTTAAAAATATAGCTAAATCATCCAACTTGATAAAATATACATGAAGTTCTTAGAGTATTTTCATTTTAGCTATTGCTGGTTTTACATGTATTTTTGATGGATGGGTATGGGAGGTGAATGAAGCGGGAGGAAGGAAACATGTGTCCAACTATCCAATATCAGAATGCCCTCTAGTACCTTTAACGATCCCAAATCTTCAGGTTGAAACAGTAAATCTTGTGTATTACTTAAACTTACTGTCACACTGAACTGCTATAAAGGTCTCTCAGGAAATCTACTGATTGAAATAACAACAAAAGCCAACAGCGAGGAAATATACAAAAGTCGGCCTAACCCCACCCCCTTCAAATAATTTTCTGGTTTTTCACCACCACTTAATGAAAACTAAGTTGAATCTTCCCATGTGTATTATAGTGACTGCTTGTAATCAGCAACCACCTGTCTACAATGACAATCTGTATTCAGTGACCACCTTTCTATGGTGACACCTGTGCAAAGTCACCACCTGGTTACAACAACCATCTGTCTATAGTGACCACTTGTCTTCAGCGACTTCCTGTTGGGAATTCCACATGCACTTTATAACTATTTAGACAAATAATGAAGCTGCTACTTATCTGTAGTGACCTTATAGGCTCGAACTTCCCGTGTTCTTTGTCTTTATAGAGTAAAACAAGTTTATATCACAAACACACTTACTGTGCCATTCATGATGATTATAGAATAACATTTGTGCCAGTATAATGAATTGTGTCTAACCAAACCCTATGACAAAGTTATAAATTATATATCACACTGTAAGTATCATATATTGCTGTTAATTACCTTTCTGCGGAATCCATCTGGTATGCCCAGTGGTAGTCGAGAAACAGCTTGCATAGCATCTTTCCATTGGTCGAAGGCACTGTCACCAAGAGGGGGCTCCAGACTGAATCGCAGCCTCGTATCAATTCCTGAAAAATTACAAAATAATTTTCCTGTTGAGATTCAGAAAAACAAGAAATATTTTAGAAAAATGTCATGGCTATAAATAGCGATGGATATGTTGTTTTGATGTAAAATGAGAGGTATATAATCTGCCATTTTGAAACGTATGTACCAAATGGTATGATACAAGCTTGTTCATTTCTAAATTCTACTTTGAATTTTGTAGAAAGTGCATCGTTAACCAATCAAAAAATGAACCAACTTGCACTTTGCACTGTGTGAGCTCTGCTGATTTTTTTTTTTTGAAATTCTAAACACATGCTGTACAATTTTTTTTAACTCATGCCACAAGAGAATAAAACTCAGTCAGTTTAAGCTGCACTTATTGACCAAGTTCTGTATTTTTAAAACATATTATAGCTCAATCCATCATTGTACCATCCGAAAAAAACTGTTTATTAGGAACAGGAAGATTTTGTTGTTACAGGTGTTCAATGTTAACAGGTTTTATCACATACTGAACAGGATAATTTGTTCAATCTAGACAGGTTCTATGGTATACTAGGTATGGATTGCTTACCCATTTTACAATAAATTCCTGTGGTAGGCTTTGCTGAATACCACTCTTCAAACTAGGCTATTACATACACAAAACAATATTAAAAATCAGTATAAATGTCTTTTTTTTTTACCATGTACATCCTATGTGTGTTCCTTGTACAATGTTCACTGTATCCTGACAATGTTACACAGCCCTAGAAACATGACAATTAGGTCCAGGATTTCTGGTTTGGAAAACCAGCAATCTTATTTTACATGAAAGCTCTATTTTGGCATGATTCCATAAGATTTTAAATCGGTGGACGGTGGTATTGGAAATTCACATGCCTCGAAGGCAGACAGGCCATCATTTACTCCTGACATTATGCAAATACATTTCATTTAATAGGGGGATTTCTGAAACAACAACTTAAACAAGAGGCCCAGGGGCCTTAATAGCTCACCTGGTAT
>NW_018483714.1:0-2515 GCF_002113885.1 Mizuhopecten yessoensis
ACACATTTTATTTATGTTTGAATTTTGAGCATGCAGAATCTCCCCCATTGAAATTTCAAAAAGTTGACAAGAATGTTAAAAAGCATAAAGGATATATAGATCCGTATTAAAATCAAACAAATTCTTATAGGTGGTGATTTGAAAAATATAACTTAAAACAATGGTGGGCTCTTTTTAAGTTATTTTGATTTTAGTGATAGAAAAAAGAGTTTTTAAAAGACATTTATCATATACATAGTGAAATCTTTCTTGATTGAACCCTGAATATTTTGATAGGGTATTTTTCAGTTTCTTGTTGAAAAGAAATATTATTATTATTCTTAACTAACACCTGTGCATATTCTAACTTAATGTCTGACAAATGTGTTCTTTCCTACAGGGTGTTTGATTAGACAGGTTAAGCTGAACGATTTGTTGTTTTCCATATGGTGTCAGATTAGAGAGGTTAATTGAATAAATAGGTTGTCCCACAAGGAGATCAGTTTAAGCAGGTTTAATTGTAGTAAGGGGCTAAAATACTTTCATAGAAAATGCCTTTATCATATTTGTACACCAAACCTTTCTTTTCAGATCACGTCAGCCTTAAACCTGTTAGTACAGCAGGCCAGTAACCTGGAAACAAACATCGTGTCGGTGGAGCGTGTCCAGGAGTACGCCGAAATACAAACAGAGGCACCCTGGGTAATGCCCTTCAGACGACCTCCACACGACTGGCCCCAAGTTGGTCATGTTAGTTTCAATGACTACAAAACACGGTACCGAGAGGGCCTTGACCTTGTATTGAGGGGCGTAACCTGTGAAATTCAGGGCGGAGAAAAGGTCAGTTTTAAATCGGAGTCTATAGATATCTATTTTCAAAGTTGTTTATCGAGGTCAGATGTATTTTAAGTACATGGTAAAAGTCCCCAACATACCGTATTTCGCATTCAGTTACAAAATAATTACACAATTGATGTTAAGATATTTAATGTCAGCACACAATATCCGTTTTATGATTACATATTTGGGATATTATTTTCTCATGAAAAATCCAGTAAGCTCAACTTTCCAACTTGCCAACGTTCACAAAATAAAACGTAAAAAAAATATTGATGTTTGTCAGAAAAGAAATATAACTTCAGTAAATCTTTTCTAATGATACTATATTGGTCAGTCTTTTTAATGACATTTATTAATTTTTCCTTCATTTATTTGATAAAAAATTGGTCTTATTGTTGATGTATAGAAATTCCGGAGAAAGTTGGCTAAAACATTTTAATCAAGTTTTCGTTTATTACAATTCTGTTCTCCCATTTTCTTTGGCTATAGGTTGGTATTGTAGGTAGGACAGGTGCCGGTAAGTCATCCCTAACCGTCGCTTTGTTTCGCCTGATCGAACCCGCTGGTGGATCCATTGTCATAGATGGTCAGAGTATCGCCAACATGGGACTCCATGATCTCCGGTCAAAACTGACCATCCTCCCACAGGTTAGCCAGGAACCATGTTTTGTTCATATAATTTTTTATACAGTACTGTAAAACACATTAACAATTTTTACTTTTAACTAACTTGTATAGACCATGCTTTGAACTTCGCCATGCATATTGAATGTGTGTTTTAGGTGTTACACATGGCCATCGAAATTAAGCATAAGAAGTGATAATTAATGCTGTTATGACAAACTGCTGAATTCTGAATAATCAAATAATTCAGTTTCTGCACGATCGTTTGAAAATTAAACAGTATAATGATTTTCATGAAAACTGCATTTGCCACAGGGTATGCTTCTAGACTCTATTTATTACATTTAACAAGATTTTTGAGATTTCATTTCCCATTGCCACACATAATTAGCTTGAGGGAAAAAACAAAAAATTCAGATATTCATATTCAAAATTTAGTATAAAAAGATTCATGCTCGATGACGCTCCTGAATATACCACTGACAATAAATGGAAGAAGTAAAATGGTTTTCACCATTGCTTTGTTATTTAGGACCCTGTTTTGTTCTCTGGTTCCCTGAGGATGAACCTTGACCCCTTCAATATATACCAAGACAACCAGCTTTGGAAGGCCATCGAGCATGCTCACTTGAAGAAGTTTGTGTCTGAACTTCCTGATGGTTTGATGCATGAATGTGGGGAAGGGGGAGAAAACCTGAGGTAGGTTTTTCCTTTTTAACTGGATTTTTTATTTTATTTTTTATTTAAATGTCTGTCTTGTTAGATACAAATCTGGCTTTATGACAATATTTGAAATTTATACTAACAATATGAAAAAAATATTTACCTCAAAACTGAGCCAACTGAAAGTACCAAAATGACTTCACAATAGCCTAAGGTATCATGAAATGTTAACATTATCATTATTTTCCATTTAAGAATTGATCGTCATAAGATAATATAAAATTCTTTTTCAACTTGAATTATGATTGTTCGTGTCATTATTTATTTATTTTCTAATGACTAGGAAAATCTGTTCTAAGTCAAGCCCATTGACATTATTGAACGAATTGAAATTGTAAATTGTGATTAA
>NW_018483715.1:0-2516 GCF_002113885.1 Mizuhopecten yessoensis
ACTTTCCATTTTGTAGTTTTTGAAAACCGTAAACCACCTTTAAACAAAGAAAATCCATCAAAAAAATCCATCAAAAAATCTTTTTTAGAACAATAGACAATCTTTCAATACATTCAGCATCACAGGAACAAACATAAAGGCGATATACTGCAGGCTGGAAAACCTTCACCTAGTTAAATTTTCGCCCTTTACTGATCATGTTATAATCGTTTTTTCAAGAAGTGTTTTTTTTGGCCCTTCACATGTCATTACTAGGTATATGGTATGTTGTGCGCTTATTTTCACTATTGTGATAAATTCACCCTCATTACGGAGGATGAAAAAGGCGGAAGTTAACTGCAGTGAAAGTTTCCCAGTATACAGTATTGTGTAGCTAATAGTAACAACAAGATATAATCACAATGGCTGCATCAAACTCCGTTTTATATCATACTTAATCTGAGGTCACTGCATGTGAAAATTAAACAAATGACCAGAATGTTAGTTTTACATGTTATTTGTGAGCGGCAAATCTCAATTAGAAGGTACAAGTCATGTGTGTACCAAAGCTCAGCTAGGACGGTGTCAGTTGACTAAATGGGTCGACCAATCAGTTGTTTCGTTATATACAGTAGTCGACCAGTCAGTTGTTGCGTTATATACAGTAGTACAGTACAACACTTGACAAAATGCACTAAGGTGGGATTCAGGGATCTCACAAAATATGGTCCGTCAACAGTAACAGTTACAAAATACTAATGTAGTCATTTCCAATCTCAATATGTAATACAATTATCACATTCCCAAAAATAAAGGTGGTATTTCTACAGTATTATTAACACGTATAATACCATGTTAGCTTCAAAAATATATTTCTCTCAAACTTCATAGGTTACATTCCTATCTATACCAGGATAAAATGTAAAGCTGTCTTTACCTATATACTTATGTATCGAGGAAAAACAGCTCACACACGCTATTATTCTGAAAGTTTCACAATTGCCTAAAGACTTTATGCAATGTAACCTGGGTGGCGTCATTATTTATAAGTATCACATGATGACGGTTTAGTCCAATAGGTTCACCATTACATATTATTACGTTAAGAAAGTGTGGGAGAAAAAGAAATCTATTACTCTTACATGTATGTGATGCAGACAGGGAAATCTCAACCGCTGGGATCAACTATTTAAAGATAAGCACTTGGAAAAGCCATGTGCTTAAGTTAAACATCTTGCTATCAGGTTGAGATTTCTGTCTACATCAAAACGGAGTGACAAATTCAATTACTCTTTCATAAAATTCTCTATGGTTTCCCTCAAGTTGTCCCAAAATCAACTTCAGATCTTGGTATGTTATAATAAACAATTCAATGTTGCCTCCTTAACGACCATGATATTAAAGTTAGATCTTCGTCTCTCTTGTGTTGCTAATGTCAAGATCAGGATGCGTCTCCATGCCTTCTCTCAGAGGCTCTAGTTCGGACTCGCGGAACTCATTGTGCCCGAGTTCCTGTTTAACAGGGGAGGTGTGGCACTCATGCTGACAGGGGGCCTCAATATCCAGACCACCTATCTGATTGTTCTTCCAGCCACATACGAAGAAGCCCCCTCCCAGGGCAATCAACATGGTGACGATCACCCATACATTGTACGTCATCACCGCCAGCATCAGAATGTAACTGCACACCATCTGGACAACGTACAGCAGTGTTTGTAGAAGGTGCTCACGGCTCCTTATCGAGTATCTGTAACGTACAACAACGTCACTCAAAAGCATACCAGGTAGACATTCACTTACGATTACTTCACGATAGCAAACTGAATCTAAACAATTTTCTGCAACTACATGAATTTATGAAAAACTATGTCTTGATTACTTACATGTAAGGCTTGAGGAAGCATATAGCTGTTTCATTAGGTGTGAAGTTGTTTAGAGTATAAATGCAGCTATCACTAGACTACACAGACACTCAAATGAGAAGCCACATTTTATTTTTACCCTTGAATAAGAGTATTAAGAAAACAATTTAAATTTTGATATAATTGGCAGTACCTGCAGGTAAATAGAGATGAATTTCACAATGGAGGACTTTGTTATAAAAAATAATGGGTCAAAGATACTGCAGGGAAAAATATTTCAGATTAGAGTAATCAGTTTACCCAATAACGATATGTTTTGTGATGATTGTGTCTTCATTGAAGACATCGCAAAAGTCATAGATATAAGAATTGCGCCCTGTGCAAAAACTATGATTTGCATAGGGCTGGATAAGTACATGTACCAGTATGTATCATGGACAAAGGGAGATAATCAAAAACAAATGAGCTACATACATTTTGTTAGTAAATGTGTCCTGTGTGTTTTGGTGTATCAAAGATTGTCAAATTACAGCCAAAGTTAAATGCCAGTGTGACTACCTTGCACACTCAGTCTGATAGTAATTGTGTAGGGAAGTCAGAGTATGGAGGTGTAGGAGAGACAGGATATGCAGGTGTAGGAGAGACAGGATATATAGGTGTAGGACAGACAGGATA
>NW_018483716.1:0-2516 GCF_002113885.1 Mizuhopecten yessoensis
AGCTTGTCGTGCATCTAACTTTTTTCCGTAAAATGTTTTCTTTATCTTTCTTACCGACTCTTTCTTAACTGCCTATTGTCTTTCCGGTGTAGTGTATTTCTTTCATCTGATCCTTTTCATTACAATATGTAGGACTTTATTATAATCGTACATCTGTGGCATTATTCTACAAACAATGAAAAAGAAGAAATAAAGCCTGAATTCGGATTACAAAGATATGCCGTTAATCCTATTTCCGAAAACTGTTTGAAGTTGTGGTATAATCGCACGGCTGTTGTTTTAATGGCCAAATGGCTAATTCGTTCGTCTGGATCTACCATTGATTTTCAAAAAAAATCAGATCAAGACGCATGGCATGTATCGTCAGCCGACAAGCACTAGCTATATAGGCGTATATATAACATTACTCTCTCATTGGGATTTTACTGGGACCCACGCGGGCTCTGCGTGTGACATCTAACGGAATTAATCGTTTGGAAAAGACATTTCTCTGATCCGGGGATCGCTCACCCCTATACAGACAACGAGGTGAGCGATCCCCCGACTTAACTTGTCCCGCGGTACAAGTCGTCTGACACTGGCAATCAGCATCGTTAGAATAACACGTCGCGCTATTATATAAGGCGAACTATACTGTAACAGGAATGTGGGACGACATCGCATAGCATAGCTGTCTCCTTCCCAGTGTGATCGAAGGGAATTGTCACGTTCTGACTGTGATAGAATCGAAACGACTTGTTCTGAGAGTGCTGAAGAGGAATGGTATCCCTCTGAAATTTGAGAGTGCTGGAGAAAAATAAAGAATGGAAACTTTCTGAAAGTGCTGGATAGGATTTATTTCTTTACGAGTAATTTGGAGAGAAACGATTTCGTTCTGAGAGTACTGGAGATAAACGAACTCAAGCTGAGAGTTCAGAGACTGTTGGAGTGTGAATGGTCTCGTTCTGAAATTGTCCGAGGGAAATGAAATCGTTCTGATAGAGTTAAAGGGAAATGGTTTTGTTTTGATAGTGTTAGAGGAAAGCGGTGTCGTTTTGATATTTGAGAAAGCTGGAGAAGAATGATCTCGTAATGAAAGTATCGGAATGTAATGGTTCCGTTATGATAAAGTAAAAGGAAAATGGTTTTGTTCTGACAGAGTAAAAGGGACACCGTCTCGTTCTGATAGTGTTAGAGGGGAGTGGTCTCGTTCTGATAGAGTTAAAAGGAAATGGTTTTGTTTTGATAGTATTGTCGTTTTGACATTTGAGAAAGCTGGAGAAGAATGAACGTATCCAAAGGAAATGGTTCCGTTATGATAAAGTAAAATGGTCTTGTAATGACAGAGTAAAAGGGACACTGTCTCGTTCTGATAGTGTTAGAGGGGAGGGGTCTCGTTTTGATTGTGTTAAAAGAGAAATAGTTTTGTTCTGATAATTTTAGAGGGAAGTGGTGTCTTTTTGATATTTGAGGGAAATAGAGAGGAATGGCCTCGTTCAAAAAGTACCCGAGAAAATGGTCTCGTTCCGATAGTGTTAGAGGGAATTGGTCTCGTTATGACAGAGTAAAGGGGAAATGGCCTCGATCTGATAGTGTTAAAGGGACACTGTCTCGTTATGACAGAGTAAAAGGTAAATGGCCTCGATCTGATAGTGTTAAAGGGAATAGAGTCATTTCGATATTTAAGAGAAGTGGGGAGGAATGGTCTCGTTCTGAAAATATCCAAGGGGAATTATCTCGTTCTGGCAGAGTTGAAGGTAGATGGTCTCCTTCTGATAGAGTAAAGAGAAATGGTCTCGCTCTGATAGTGTAAGAGGAAAGTGATGTCATTTTGATATTTGAGAAAGCTCGAGAAGAAGAATCTCGAACGGAAAATATCGGAAGGTAATGGTTCCGTTATGATAGAGTAAAAGGGTAATGGTCTCGTTCTGATAATTTTAGAGAGAAGTGGTGCCTTTTGATATTTGAGAGAATTAGAGAGGAATTATCTCGTTCTTATAGTGTCCAAGAAAATGGTCTCGTTCTGATAGTGTTAGAGAGAAATGGCCTCGTTCTGATAGTGATAAAGAGAAATGGTCTCGTTCTGATAGTGATAAAGAGAAATGGTCTCGTTCTGATAGAGTGAAAGGGACACTGGCTTGTTTTGATAATGTTAGAGGGAAGTGGAGTCGTTCTGATAGTATTAGAGGGAAATGGTGCCTTTTGATACTTGAGAGAAATTAAAAAGAATGATCTCGTTCTTAAAGTGTTAGAGGGAGGTGGTCTCATCCTGATAGTGTTAAAGGGAAGTGATCTCGTTCTTATACTGTTAAAGGGACACTGTCTCGTTCCGATAGTGTTCGAGGGAATTGGTTTCGTTCTGATAGTGTTGGAGGGAAGTGGTCTCGTCTGATAGTGTTAGAGGGAAGTGGTTTCGTTATAATAGTGTTTAAGGGAAAATGTCTCGTTCTGATACTTGAGTAAACGGTTTACTCCACCGTTATCGCCGGGGTCAGTTTCTCTACTGAGGTGAACAGTATACTCCATCCTTATCGCCA
>NW_018483717.1:0-2516 GCF_002113885.1 Mizuhopecten yessoensis
GTAACAATGGAGCATTATGTTTATCTTATAGGTGACTTGCTTAGAAGCTGACCATACTTTGTTGTATGTTTACTGGTCAGCATATCACTGTCATTTTGCCTGCAGGGGCTAAAGAACTAATGTCCAGTTAAATAGTTGCCATGGTTACAGTACAGTTGCTGTCCATGTTCCATTTTTCATAGACAATAGGATGGCTTCAATAAAACAGTACCCATGTCTATTTTTGAGGAAAACACCTTTTAATGTTTTTGTACCAGACAGCTGCTACCAACAAACTCCTCGATGCAATTTGGCCGGAAAAATGACCAGTATTCATGGCCCAGTGTCCACTTCTGCCCGCTGACCACAGGGCAGGGGCTGCCCTTTAACAGATCGGGAAAAATTAAACTCTAATTTATTAATCATTTGGGGTATTGAAAAGATTACTATTATCAGAATGTACAATGGGATGATACCGTTTGAATTTAAAGACATGAGCTGTAACCTGACAGTTGCTTTTAAATCCTTTCTACGCCACATGCGCATCGTATTTTTAATGAGATCATCTGCAACAAGGGACAACTGTTTGACCTAGACGACTTTAGATCAAAATTTTTGACTTGATTTCTATAAATCATGCGAATGAAAAGATGTTACTTCTGTTTATAAGACGAGAGATGACTTGAAACTGACATTGGATCAAAATTTGACTCAATTCCTATAAATCGAGATAATTTTGAAAGAACTATTACCTTGCTCCTTGGAGACAAAATGGCCATTGAATTTAACATCTGTAAGAATTAAGAGCCATCTGTCTGGGCGTGATGAGCACTAGTATAAACCCAGTGGAAAGGTTACACAATCTTTTATGAACTATTACGAGGCTAGACTCCATTTAAAGGAACTGTAGGGAATATTGGGTAAGATTTAATCTTTAAAAAGAGATCAATAAAGGATGACTTCTTCCCTTTCTGTTAAACTAACTCATTCACCCCTGGAGTTATATAATGGGACTATTCCAATCTTTGGATTGGAAGAGGTTAAATACATCTTCAGGGGTGAATGAGTTAAGGAGACAACAGTCGTAGACAGACTAATGAATCAACAGTTAATTGACCTAAAAATTAGGAAATCCTTTTGCTAAACATTAATTATTATATGTATGCTGGTAAGAAGGTAAAACACCTGGACTTTGAAAGGACAATGTCAAACACAGCAGTGCTTAGTTTTGCTCAAAAGTTATAGCTAGATTCATTGGCTTTTTGTTATAACTTGATCCAACAAACCGGAGAAAAGAAGAAAAAAGATCCACCATAAATAGAACCAATAAAAATCTTAAAATGGTGGAAACCAATATTCAACACGGGTCTCTTCTTGGATATTTTATTTTATTGATGTGTATAAAGGGACTGAAAAGGAGGAAAAAAATATATTTTGAGAGACACTTTTATGATGTAACTGTTTGTTAACTATACAGGATGATATGGCTGATATTTATGTTTTCTGACATTTAGTCTTTAAGGTCCATCTTGAATGATTATTGTATAATTTTCCTGTTTTGTGTAATAATGATTTTGGCGAATGTGAGGTTTATGAGTGACAGCTAATTGGAGGATTGTTACCGTTCATTATAGGTGGTTCATAGAGCGTGATTAATGGTATTTTAAAGAAGGGGTCTGACTGATATTTCCTATTTTTGAAGTACAATGTTGTAATAATTTTCTTATTATCAACTAAGATGCCAATATACATACCAAAGGTAATATAGACATGTATTATATTCTTTATATGGTTTAAAATACAATCTTGTTGGGTTGTAAGATAAGTCACTGCCTTGTATAACTTCCAGAAGGATTTTTATATAAATTAGTAGTACAGAAAAGTCTAGAGTCCAGAAAAGTCTAGAGTCACCATATTCGGCCAGTAGCTTGCTGGTATGGAATGCTACAAACTTTTGTTACAGAAATGACCTTGTCCTATATTTAAGGTCGCAGGGGTCAAAATAAATTTCATCTTCTGCTGAGGAACCTAAAAACATTGAGTAATATAAAGTTATGCACAGAAATAACCTGTACTTATATTCAAGGTTACAGAGGTCAAATATTTTAAAATGCTCAAAATCTTAAAGAACTAAGTGTACAGATCTGTAGTTCATATTTGACCAGGAGCTTGCTGACATGTAGTGCTTAAAAGTTTGCAAACAGAAACTGACAATGACCTATATTCAAGGTCAAAAAGGTCAAATTTGCTAAAACATTTAAATGACTAATTTTGAAGAACCAATAAGCCTATATTCATGATATTTGGCCAGTAAGGACTGTTTCAATTACAGTTTGTGACAAAAATGATCTTGATATCTATTCAAGGTCACAGGTGTTAATTTTTGTTTTAAATCATCAAACAAGTCCTTCTGAAGAACAGAAATGCCTTAAGTAATGATATTTGTCCCATAAATAGTTACTGTGTAACTCAGTTTGCAAAACTAAAAGACTTTTACATATATTGAAGCTTAGGTCACACAGGTCAAATTTATTCTT
>NW_018483718.1:0-2517 GCF_002113885.1 Mizuhopecten yessoensis
TATATTTCTGTACGCCTATATGCAATGTGCATTTGGTAATAACTTTGAATTGAAAAAAATATCGACGCAGTGAGTCACCTTGTGGATGAAACGAAAACGACTTGTTTGATCCTTTGAAGTCGGATGTCGCTCCTCTGTAATCTTTAAAGGACAGGGGTGCAGAGAGTGTTTAAGCGAGCGTGACCCCTGTAATATCAAGTATGCACGAAAAGTAACTCTAAGGGTTTTGTTGGAAAACCGTGCAATGTATGTTTTTGTTTCATGTAATCACACTTGTGTTTGGGATGGTAGAAAAAAAACACCATAATGAGCCACCACCCGCACGGTAAGATTCTTGAATTCTGGCACCCGGGTAAAGCCTCGGGCAAGATTTTTAAGAATCTAACCTCTTAAGGCTAACATTGCTTCCGCCTTTCTGCCAAGGTGAGGAAAAGTCTATTATTAGTCTTTGACATTATAGCGTATTGTAGAAAATAAAAACCAAATTAAGATTGCTTGCGCAGTGTCCAATATTTCGCATTTTATACTTTGAAAGATTTACATAAGTGAGCATCTGGCGAGCTAGAATTAAAAAAATAAATGGTAATGAGTAGCATATGTTTTCTATGATATGGAAACACGTGTAAAATTCTATTTATCTCATGATTGTGATTATTTTACGAATATATCAAAACATGATTTATCAGGTTATTCCCGAAGTCTAACGTTTTGCCATTTTGATTCTGTATCTGTTTGTCATTGCGAAGGTACGATTTTACCAAGATTTTTTTGTTTGTGTAATATGATCATTGTACGTCATAATGGGTCATATGACATGAGTTCATACCCATAAACATGACATGGGTTTATTAACTAAGTAACAGGGCAATCATGTGATAAAATGACATATTACCTCAAAGATTAGTTGATTTAATATTAACTATCGTGACTTTGATATTAATATAATCGACATGACGTCATAAAGTCATGACGTTTTGGCGTCGTATCAAAGTTAACAGACAATGAGTCAAGATGGAGTCGATGAAGACTCAAGGTATGTGTCGGAGAAAAAACTTATTTTTATGCATAATTGCATGTATTCCGGATAATGTGATAAAGAGGATCCTACTAAAATAGCATTGTCTAAGACTTGTTATATTAAAAACCACTTAGTGTGTGAACTCAATTAAGACTCTCCGAGTATTTTGCAATGGATAACTCTCCTCTCATTGACCAGAAGCCGGGAAAATTACAAGATAGCCAATTTATCGTCGTCCCGAGACGGAGTGTTGCTACTAATTGATTGACAGCAAATGTGTTATGATATATGTCTGTTATATTGGTTGGCGGTTTTATCGTTCTGTTGGCGGAACATTAAATGTATTGATTGACACAATGTTCATCACACCGTGATAATCTTTCTCTCATTTCAGCGGAAGTCGTCATTCATAAGTCATCATGTAAACATTAATGGTTGATAAAAGCCGCGCATGCGTTTAGATAAGACTTTTGAATCTATTTATAGCGTGCGCCACTATCTGATTGTCAGAAAAACTGTGTACCGCAGAACCACATCCATCAGGCCACGATAAATTAGAAAGTACACCTTCAAGTTTTGGCTTATAGTATATTGGTCATACCTCCATTCCGAATGTCTCGGACTCATTAATATCATTCGGAATGCATCGCGCATTTGGCATATAATTTACGTAACTAAAAGTCAGTTTTATTAATTTAAAAAAACACCAATCTGAATTAAATAGGCTTTAATCATTCGTTATTCTCAATAGCAAAACACAATGTACCAAACTTTTATCAACACATATGGAGAGAATCGTTTCGTAGGTATTCATAATTCAGAGTTTCCTATTTCAAATAAATGAGAATCAACGATTCGGTTGATGCAAGTGACGAAATTAAGAAAATCGTACTTATCTCTTTTAAACTTAAATAACAGATAGAGCATCTTGACAAATATTGATTAATGCTGTATCAAAAGAGACAGTTGGCACAGTGAATCAGATCTCTGAAATCACATATCACCACATATATATCCGTAGTATGTCCCGGGATAGCTGAATACTTATCGATGTTGGATTTTTTTTAAATGTTCAGAAGAACAATAAAACAAGAGAACAATATCTCATGTAAAAAATGCCGTTATCAAAACTCGAAATCGACTTGAACAAGTGAAAGATATACATGGAGACCAAACCTACAGGGATAATAAGACCAGGTGTTCCGGAAAGATAAGCGCATTCTGCTTCGTCGACGACACCTGCTTTGTACATCTAGGTCAAATCACTGAAATGTCTCGTTCTCGAAGCTATACCCGCGGGCGTAAAACGGAACAACAATACACACTAAGTAGCAAACATATATAAACCATGAACTTTATATCACACGAGAGTGATTACATATTTCATAATACGATCAAAATGGCGACCATAACACATACCAATTTCCTACAACTTGCATCTTTCGAAACTTGGTGTTCAAAGCGGGGCTGTTTGAAGTTGTTTCAAATTGATTTTTTTT
>NW_018483719.1:0-2518 GCF_002113885.1 Mizuhopecten yessoensis
AGGAACCGTTACATTAGTGCATTTCACAATTATTTTATGTTTTTGGCCAACGATTTGATTCTCTTTCAAATATCCTAGAAACGCCCCTGGTACCATTGATGAGTATGAAGTAACAAATATGCTTTAAACTACCAGGTTTAGCGCCAGGGTCAGGCCCATACTTGGTGACTTTGAAATGGTTGAGATTCCAACCCCACTATTGATAGGCATAAACAATCGAATACAGATGTGCTACGTTGAAGTAGAAGTTGCCTCAGGGTCTGGGCCAACCCTGGTGACTTTGTTTCATGGAAATTGTTGAGAACCCCCAACCCTTAACATGTTTTAAAATCACACAAGAACATGCTAAATGACCTATTTGTCCAGGTCCAGACACCTATTATCCATACATTTTTAAATAGCTTCCTAAAAGAAGTAAGAATAACAAATTTCCAATATTTATTGAAAACTGAATTCATATAATTATAAGAAATAAGATACATAGTCAATCACCCGGTACTTTCTGAAATCGGCATGAATTTCACCTGGCACCTTAGTCTGTATCTTTGTTTACTTCCGGTCTATGGCTCGCACATTAATTTATGTCAGTCTTATTTAACTCGTAGTTATTCCGCCGAGGCAGACGTACTCAGTCATTCGGCGTCTCGGAAAGGAATGTGTGATATGTGTTTACTTTTTAATTCTTTGTACAACTGTTCAGTTCTCCTTGCTTAATGGGTTTGCGTTGACATATATACGGTAAGACACCGGTAAAAGTGTCCAACAGCTGTCAAAAATCTTGATAGGTCGACAGAACAACAGGTACTCGCCGTAAACAGCCAGGCGGGAAGTAAGATGTATCAACCGACCATTTACATACTGTCATATTTGACGACCCTTTTTTGTTTATTCATTTTAGTTAAAAGTGACAATTTTCCATTTAAATTTGAACATGTTAAAATTTTGGACAAAAATTCACTGCATGAATTCAGAAGTTCTGCCAACGTGCGTGCTGTTTATTACTTTAAACGAGGTAAGTTGTCTTTTATTTTTAGTTCTTCTTAACCCGGTATGGTGATAAAGAATAATGCCACATTGTGCCTGAACTACACATATTTTGTTTTTCATGTAAAGATGTTATATATATTTTGGTCAAATCACCTCTATTTTGTTATAGCAACTTCAATCATCCTCAAGTCCAAGACTAATTATAATATTCTATAAGGCAGGAAAAGAGGGAACAATTGAGGCACCACCTATAATTGAGGACATTGTTTGAAATTATCAAAATATTGCCTATGATTTCCATTGCATATAACCATGTGGGGAGTGAATTAATGCATTAAACAGATATGTCACACAAATGGGACAAGGGGTTTCAGAAAAAAAACCTTCAGCCTGCCAATTTTCTTTTAAAAAACCCCATGCATTTGGACCCATCCCTCAGAGCACCAGCCAACACACCTCAACACTGATAAAAAAAACCTGTCATTGACTATTTTAAGGGACACAACCAATGTATAAATTGTCATGTAAAATTTTCTCTTTGCTAAATAGTATTCCAAATTCCAGTCCAAGAACGTTTTTTTTATGTTCATAAAGCTGATAGTGTAAAACTGGTTAATTGTATGGCTCAATATTTTCAAGATTTATACTTGAAATGAGGAAATAACATGGATTGAAATCATGCATTGGATATCAGAGTATCAAATTTGTGTGGCTATTTATTGCCTGATGTCAACTTTCAAACTATTTGTATCCTGATGTTAGGGGATGCTATTTATGTCTGTAGTAATAATTAAGTTATGTTTCGTCAGAGAATGGTGCAATCTGGTTTTTTAAGTATAGATTCACAGTTAATCTGTTGATGTTTGTGATCTGTGGCATGGGTGGTCTATCCATCTGGAAGGTTTGCTACAATTGTAGGTAAAGAACTTTTGGCCAGATTAATTTTCATATTTTAAATATCATATGTATAATTATCATATGGGTTTGAAATATTAATCTCAATATTGCTGAACAATCTTTTTCATGCATTATTACTGTAAAGCCTCCAGCTACCTTTCCCACATGTACAGAGCCAAGTGAGCTATTGCAATCCAATTACATCCACCTGTAAACTTTTCTTTCTATATCTTCTTCTAAAGAACCACAAGGCCTGCAATAACAACTAAATTTGGAAGGACATATCCCTGGGTGATGATGATTCAGATTTTTGAAAAAAAGGGGCAAAAATGGGGTAAACTTTAAGGCATGATATATGACCAGTAGATTGCCGGCTACAAAGTTTGGTAAAATATATTACCTTGACCTCATTTAAGGATTCAATTGACTGTTGAACAACTAAAGAGACCCAGAGTCATGATATTTAGTCAGTAGTCTGCTGAAATATAGTGCTAGGTACATGTAGTTTATGACAGGAAAGATTGTTAGAAACAGTTGTCTTTTTGTCCCTTTGGCCTTTTTATATGATAAATGCAATTTTAGTAAATGACCTTTAAGGTGGCTCCACACATCGTCATCAGCGTCCATTTTCGTG
>NW_018483720.1:0-2518 GCF_002113885.1 Mizuhopecten yessoensis
GATCAGGGCTGATCGTTTAATTGTGTCCAGGATCAGGGCTTACAGTTAACAGTTACTGTGAACATTAGTTTAATTCTTGAAATTAACTACATGCACATGTATTTAATGATCAGGAATCACTAGTACTGATGGCACATTGTTGGAATTCCTGTTCAGGGCCCTCCATGTTTGGTTATTGTTTTGGTCAACTGCGTCTTAGTTCAGTGGACCACTTGTTGATCCAACCTCAGGAACAAACCAACTAAATAGTAAATGCACAGATAAATAACAACAGGTATACAACATCCATAATGTCCATAAAAAATAAATTTTATAAACCTACAAGTGAGAGCAGAAGCCGGCTAGTTGATGATGAATTATCTAGGAGTGGCAGACTACGGTTCCAAGCAAAAAATTATTGCATTAGATGATGCGTTGGGAAATGCCATCTATACTCATTAAGGCATCCTAATTGACACAAGGGCTATCTGACAAATCAATTTTAGGAGGTACAGAACTGGCTGTAATATTAAGCACACATGTAGCCAGTAATTATCCAATGTTCTGCCTATCTCCTGCCCACTTTGGTGCCTACTCATCCTCCTGGATCTGACCCCTATAGCTCCTATCAGGCCTTATCTCCTGGCCTACTAAACTCATTTAGGTATTTCAAATCTTGTTTTTTTCTAATGTTTGTGGTATGTCCAGATTCCTATATATTTAAACTGACTCAATATTTTTAAGGGAAAGGAGTTCCTACTGCAAGATGAGGAAATGAAAATAGCTCTAGATGATGAAATCTCCATTCTACGTAGGCGTCCACACCAAAGTATTGGAGTAGATATATTTGTGACCTAGACCAATAAAAGCATTACCAAGGACTGGATCAATAAATATTTCACCTAAGGGTTGATCAATATATATTTTACATTAGTTTGTTGGTTTAAACATTGCTGAAGGGGTGATATTTTAGATGAAATTGTGTAATACAAGTCTGAGACTCCAAATAAAATACTGGATCCTGACAAACCACAGGTAATAGCCTCGTCTGTCAAAACACCTATAATATAATCTTGATTATATTATAGATGTTTTGACACACAAGGCTAGTACCTGTGGACAAACAAATACTAAAAGAGACGGCCACAACAGGCTTGTGCTGAGAGGATACGATATCAAAACATGAGGGTGTTACATACGCTATCCTGTTTACATGGTTTATTGTTCTGTTGTGTGATACTGATTTTGCCTAGATGGAGTTCTAAGAAGAGAGTGAACAACATCCTGTCTTCACGGTTACAAACCAATCCAGAAGCTGACCTGTGCTGATAATTGGTAATTCTGTGTAAAGATGTGACAAACAGTTCAAACTAGAGATGTCTGAAGCAGATACTTTCTTCTGTACAATGTTCACCTAGGAAATATTCTAACTGGACGAATGCATGTTTAGCTGTATCTGGCAAAGATACTGTTCCCATTAGCCCCATAGAGCCAGTCACTGAGACAGACTATCAGAGACAGACTAGAAATGGTGGCTTGTAGAGACAGTTATAGAGGTGTGAATACACTTCAGATAAAGCTACTAGCTCTGTCAGTGAAAATTTATGATGTTCTATATTAAAAGTTGTCAATTAGATTACATGGTTATAGTACAGTGTAGACTGGAGCAGGAAATGGAAATAAATATATTGTTCTACTACAGCTTGAAGGCACAGTCATCAATTTTCATTGGAGTTTTATGAAACATAGTCTATTGGATATTGCATAATTGATAGTGCTTGCATCTCTGGCTAAATGGTCTAGTGTTTGAATGTCTAGTGTCTAGAAGAGGAGGAGGAGGCTGGGAGGGAGAGGAGGAGGAGGAAGTGGGGAGGGTTGTGTATAGATGTAAACATTACATAAATGTAAAGTTTTGTGAACCTCAGCTATGGTGATATCTGGAGTGTATGATTAATTGAAGGCACACATTTTACTTAGGAACTCTATAGAAAACAGAAGGCATCTTGTTGTTTTATAGGCAGGGGAACAAAATCCACCACAAATCAGTAAGGCATGTCAACTAGGCGAGCTGCCAACCCTCAGACCAGTCAAACCACCTCAGACTACCAGCTGTATACAACTACCGTAATGTCTTCAAAAGATAGACAGACATCAGTCTGCTTTACAGTGCTACAGTAATACTCCCAAACTTCAGCTCTGCTTTATAGTGCTACCGTAATACTCCCAAACTTCAGCTCTGCTTTACACTGCTACCGTAATACTCCCAAACTTCAGCTCTGCTTTATGATTATATAATACACAAACATCTTAATTGTACAATATAGCACTACTGTAATAAAGTTCCGAATGTTCCCCTTAAATTTGTAGCCCTACTGTAAACCAAGCATGCACCCTAAGTCTTTAGCCCAATGCAGTAACCCAAGCATGCACCCTAAGTCTAGAGCCCCTTTGTAAACCCAATATGCATCCTCCACTGTAACCCAAACATGCATTCTTAAATCTTGGGCCCAACTGGAACCCAAACAGGCACCTTTAAATC
>NW_018483721.1:0-2520 GCF_002113885.1 Mizuhopecten yessoensis
GAAAAAATATAGAAAAAATATGGCCCCAGTTAAGCTGTAGCCAGAATGAGAGATCTTATATTTAATCAGCTCCATTTAAAGGACGTAGAAAAACTCTTTGGCTGAGGGGTCCCTAAATCTAACATTTCAATGGGTCGGAGGGGCTGGTGTATTATTTCTGTAAAATGTGAAGTGATTTTGTTACCTGTTTGGACTGTTAAATTCCTTGGATGCCTCAATCTAATAATCGAGGCCAGGAAGATCTGTCGAGGCCAGGAAGATCTGTACTCTTGTGCCGGGGCATCTCGTACCATGCTTTAACGGGACATTAATAGGCAACCCTGGTATGAAATTAAGATGAATCGCTCTTTAATATCTTGCCTTTTTGAAATGGAGTATTAAATGAAAAACTCATTCATCAGAGCCTGATTTGCTTTATATAAAAAGTCTTGCCACATAAGTAAGTCAAAGGAATGGGGCGATATATACATGTAATGATCTAGACATGAAATTATGTGTGAAGAGGAATTGGCCATCATTCGTCCTCCAACAAAGTTTTGTTCATTAGTGATACGATGAAAAACGATATTGTTACTTTTTCAGATGGTATGCCGAGTTAATTATGCAATCTTAAGTTTAAATAATTTTGATCACTGCTATACACAAAAAAAATATCATGTTTTGCAACATTTTGCAAGAAAGTTGTCATGGAAAGGTTTTCATTGCACAGAAAAGAATCCATAGATGCAAAAAGCATTTACTGCCTTCATAATTTAGATCAATGCTTGATAACTCCGAAATTTAAAGGTGCTCACCATTTGGAAAATAAACGTATAGAAAAAACACTCCTAACATATTCAGCTTTGATGAAAAATGTTAAAAAGAACCTCTGAAAATGAATCCATACTTGTCTAGATTGAAGGAACCTTTTGATCACTCTTAAAGTGAGAAACTAAATGAGAAAATTTAAAGATACTTTGGAACAAAATAATACATGTGTGTACGAAGCACAGATGATAGATATCGACACATTGTAAGGGAAGAGGAGGACAAACCCACCACCAACTGAACGGAACAGCTGCTCATATCTTCCCCTGTTTTAACAGTGTAGATAAAAAAGTTTCTTCAGCATTGCCTGTCCTGGCTCGATCTTCCAAAGGGTGCCTCTTGTGTAAGGATGAAGGGTTTCTGTTAACATCCTCACAAGTCTAGATCTGCCCCCCAGAATCTAGCCTATTTTAAGTCCTTACTTTTTTATGACTACAGCTTAATAAACGTAATACCAGGTTGTTAGGTGCGTCAGGATCAACAATGCACAATGTAAGGAACATTTTGTTGGGACATTGCTGTGGTTGAATGTATTAGCACATCGCTATGGTAAAACAAGGACGTTCAAGTGCTAGCGGTTCCATGTGTAACTTTCCAAGGTACTTTGTTGTTTCTTTTGTGTCAAGAGTTGGTTATTACTAGAAAAGGATGCTTTTATAAGAATCTGTTAGTGATATCATATGTCTTCCAAGTGTATCTAGAATGTCAACCATTCAGCCCATTATATGTAATGGGGAATTGATGAGGGCAAAAAGTATAGTTAGGTGATCAACTGTGGAAAAATTGAACATGTCACTTAAATAACCGTAATAATTAAACAATATATCATATTGTGTGTAATAGCTATCAACAAACAACATTTAAACAAAGGTAATAAATTATCAATTAATTACGAATTTCTTTGATGGATTGCTGCTATACACTGCGATCCTTGGTGTGCTTTTATCTGGAATAGTTGTATATAAGTGATGCCTTTTCTAAACCTGTTGTAGGGAATGTGTTATGAATTTCTGGTCTGTATCTGTGCCCCCTCCCTATCATTAGCGGTAAAAGACAAGCACTGTACATGAGTATGATATATTTTGGATTAATGGGCCAGGGAACATCAGTCAGTAAATATTACCACACCTCCGCCTAATTTGTGTAGCTCAGGTGCAGACTTTGATACTGATAGATGACTGTCAGACAGGTACCTCTAGCAAAACTAGGCAATGATAGAAATTTGTACACTTTTTATCCATAATATTTATTGGACATTGTTATTGAAAAGAAAGTATCCGTATATATTTGTGAGGATGTAAAAGTCCCTTTCACCCCTGTGTAACTTTAGTACACTCTACTGTACATTGATCAGGAGGAGTCCATTATGGTCTGCAGGGGTGAAAGGGTCAACTCTGCCCTGTGTACATGTTTTTGGTTGTGACTACACAAAGACTATTGAATTGGTGCAGGTACTTGTGTTGGTGGCACTGATTCATTATACCACAACAATATTCATACAGCTTTGCCAACAGACCTAGAGAAGGTCTCCTTATAATTATTTCAATATTTTACAACTTTCTTGATTATACCAATGTTATTAAAAGCACATTGAAAACATGTATAAAATAACGGTGTAAACCATTAAACCAGAAACCTCTACAGTTACAAATTATTGTGTATTTAAAGTTAACCCTTTCACCCCTATGTAACTTTAGTAGATTCTACCATGCA
>NW_018483722.1:0-2521 GCF_002113885.1 Mizuhopecten yessoensis
TGCGCACGCTATTTTTGGTGCGTTGTGCGGTCCCACAACTGTAGGTACATGGTAATTAACTGTGTGAGATTGTGATGTACATGGTTACTGTGTGAGAATGCTAGGTACATGGTAACTGTGTGAGATTGTGAGATACTTGGTTTGTATGAGGTTGCTAGATTCATGGTGACAATTTGAGATACAAGGTTACTGTGCGAGATTTCTAGGTACATGGTAATCATGTGAGATTATAAAACATATGGTAACTGCGTATGGTTGCTAGGTACATGGTAAAAGTGTTAGCTTGTGAGATATATATAGTAACTGTCTAAGGTTCCTGTAGGTACATTACATGGTAACTCTCCAAGGTTGCTAAGTACGTGGTTACCATAGAAGGCTGTTGTATACATGACTGAAGTGTTGAGATTTTTCAATACATGTTTATTGTGCAAGGTTGTCAGATACACAGTAACAGTGTCAGATTGTTGAGTTCATTGAAAATGAAAGGATGTTTAATATGCACCAAATATCAGGGAGTGGATGTCAAGGAGCTTCATCACAATCATCACTTGTATGTATGATTTACATGGAGATTCCTATCAACAAAATATCATTACCATGTCTAGAGTCAAACCTGGACTGAAAAACCTAACAGAAGCTTCATAAAATGCAAAAAAATAATGAATCAGTATTGGAGTCAAAATGAAAATAAACTGACAAGGCCATATATCATAGGCAGATGAAGGTCACTTTCTCGAATAAATAAATTTCCTTCAGGGAAAATTTAACATTTACAGAACATATGGTTTATATTTAATTTTTAATTCAATGTCTTAATTACTGGTTCAAGTTTTCAAAGTTATCTACATCTCGTTGAACAATCACTGCTCTGGAGCGTAACAGTAGGGGCTCAGATTAATTAACATGTCATAATTGGGGCAAGGGGCACAGTGACATAAATATACCATCATGGGGCCAAAGGGGCATAGGGCTCAGTCTGAAAAAATACCATCAATTGAACATTAGTCCAGACAAAAATCCCTTGCTCCCAAACTTATGAACAAAAAAAGGTCACAGGTCAAGGTCAAGGGTAACGAAGATAAAAACACTGTGCAACATGGTGTAATTATAGGCACATCAACATGTGAAATTGTGTTACTATAGCCAAGTATTTATAATTCGTAACTGACCTAAACACAAAACCTAATCATTTTCACAGGTCAAGGTAAAGTTCAAGATTATAAAAAGTTGGTGCAACATGCTGTACTTACAGAGGCACATAAACATGTTAAGTTACGTGAACCTAGCTGCATTACTTAGTTTATAACTGACCTATAGGCAAAATATTTACCAAGGTCACAAAAGTAAAGGTCAAAGGTCAAGGTTACCAAAATGTTGTGCATAATGCTAAGACACATACACAGGTGTGTGAAGATAAATGACCCAATCTGTGGTATTTGGTAAATAACTGACCGAAACACAAAAACTTATCTGAGTGGACTTTTGGAAAGATGTGTGTATGAAAAAATACAAATGTAGGAACAAATGTATATGCAGAGACTTCCAGAAATACAGACAAAGGTAATACTGTATGCCCCGCACCACTTTATGCTGGGGCGTAAACATATCTGCAGTGGAACGTAAGTACAGACGTTACAATGTCTAAATTAAACATAGCCCAGGTTTTCACAATGTATATCTTATATATTTGCTTTTTTATTACAGGATCAAGATAACAAGACTTACAAAAACACAGAGCTCAAAGGTCATTTAATATTATTGATGAATTTGCATGGATAAACACAAAACTTCAATTGACAATTTTATTTTTTTGATAAACTTTTGGTAAAGTTCTCATGATATATCTCATATATCTAGCCCTTTTTCCTGCCACCAAATTGCCAAAATTAAATAAAATTGATGTTTTTATGTAAGAAATGTCAGCAAGATGATGTCAACTGACTGTAGCAGCTATGGGAAGTAGATAAGAAAGAGGGCATGATCGACATGGCAACAAGTTCGTTACCACGCCAACAGCTGCTGCAACACTTAAACAAAAATGAGGAAAGACAAAAAATTATAATAAGGTTATTTAGTACAGTAAGCACTTGAATTCAGGCTGATAAGATGTTTTGGCCCCAGGCTCTGACCCACAGGGGGGAGGAGAAATACAAAGAGGGTTGATACCCGAGCCCTCCATTTATTGCAGTATACCCTCATTCTATAATCAACACAACAAATAATCAGTTTTACAGGCATTTTGTGAGCACTGCGGGGAAGATGATGATGAAAACAGACTGTCAGGGTAGAATTGGTTAACTTCCTGTGCCTTGTGATAAGATTTTGATTCTTGTCTCAGATGAAACGGTTTGTAACAGTGGTCATTCTTTAAGTGGGATGATAATTAGCTGAAGCTCTCACCAGGCCTGGGTCCACAAAGCTGCCAGACACAGTCAGTTCGGCACAACTCTGGTCATAGAGATACCTCAGAATAATCTCAAACACCCCCTCACCGTCCTCAGTACACGATTATAAGGTCCTG
>NW_018483723.1:0-2522 GCF_002113885.1 Mizuhopecten yessoensis
AAACAAACAGTAAATTATACAAATTAAACAGTTTGATTACACAAATAAACAGTTTATTTATACAAAGTTAACAGTAAATTACACAAAGTAAACAATTTAATGATATAAATAAACAGTTTATTTATACAAAGTTAACAGTAAATTATACAAAGTAAACAATTTAATGATACAAAGTAAACAGTTTAAAGCCCCTTCCACAGCATTTAAAGCCTTCTGCTTTACAAATACAATGTAAAGCGAAAAAAACATTTGGAACTAATTTTGTGGCAGAGTATTACGTCAGTAAATTTAAGACAACAATTAAAAATTAAATAAAATTGACTCCATGAATTAAAACAATAATCTATATTCTGTTCTGTTTGTGACAGCAAATATAAACATAAAGATAACACTATTTGATACTATTCTTACTAATTTTGTTACCGTATCCATTCTTGTAGCCACTCGACAAGTGTGGAAAATGGACAAACTTTATCAGCGATACTACTACGACCATAAACATTGTCTGGTGACGTATTATTCTGTGTAAGTTCTGCATTTCAGTGTCACTCATAACATAACTAATCTAGCCAATAAACAAACTAGATACACATACAACTGTACAAACTTGTACGTAGTACATGTGGAGTGTCAGCCAAAGCAGAGACGTATGTCTTCACGACCAATGGCATTCACAAAGAGGAAATTACGGAATGGTGTGGAACTTGGTGGAGAAGGTGAATACCAAAACACTGTGCAACTAACATAAGATTATGCATCAAATGTTTGAATACCATCGAAAGCTACAGAGCTAGGTTTGCAACAGGGAAAAGTCACATATGTACACAAGGCACGAACAACAACATCGTCCGTGATCTTTGAGGGGAAAGTCTGAAGCTGTACATAAAACCTTCCAACGCTAAACTGACTAAGATGAGTACCAGAACGCTAGTGTGGACATACCAACTTACCAGTACATCACGCGAAGACTGAATCACTCATGAAAAGAATGTTATATGCAGTGTTTCCTTGACAGAGGGGCAGTGCCCTGCCTACGTCAGCGACTGCTCGATGATGTTCCAGCAGGCCATGCTGCCATTTCCGGGTGGGTCAACATATCCGGATTTTGAACGATGACACTAAGACTTGTTAGCTGGCACCTCAATCAAGAGCACCGACTGTAAACCATTCTCGGAAACCTCACGTTAGATAATTCATCAATACTCAGTCAAATTGAGAGTTGCATAAAGCATAGCACGGATAAACACTCATTGGAGTCCTTTTTTCAGAAGGAACTTATACATCACTGACCGACATTTTCTCCTCAAAAAGATTTAATTGTAGTCGTAGACTTTGACATGACAACGGTCCAATCGAATACAACATTACGATTGAAGAGCTCATGGGAATTTTAAGAGGAACCATAAGGTTTCCACCTTATTCTAACTACATGGTATTCGCCTCCTCTGTCTGTATTAAGTACATTACGAGTGAATTAAAACTAAACTGCTCTGTTGGGTGTTGGGTGTTGGGTGCCCTTATTGTTAACAATATCCTACACTCACAAGTACCCCAGGGCTAATTATATCATCGTTCTTCAGAGAGAAAAGTTAAAGGACTTGAGAAATTGCTTCCAAGTGTTTCATCTTCAAGTAAGCGCTACCACAGCTGAATTTAAATGCCTCAATATAACCCTTCCCCTCCTATAACATTGCCCTATTCTGCATCTCCATGCAACTACGGTCCAGCTTGGCACGTAGTTGATACTAATGAATTATGTGGGCGATTACACCAGACGATGGACAAACTTTCAGGTTGGGTTAAATTTGTCACATCCATCGTTACAACAACCGTAGCAGTTTGAAATCCAAAGCGAAAACTTATTCAGCACTTCATCTTTTCTTGACCCCGACGTTCAAACCACACTCAACAATCTGCACGACAGCAGAGAAATGAATGGAACTTGGGATTCGAAAACCTCCAATATTATCAGTCTTGAACTTTCTTTCTTCAAACTGTTTCTTCTTTAAGAATGTCTACTTTTCCACTCTGTGCACTACCATACCTCATGCCAAACTAAAATAAACCATTCGTCCTCTTATTGTGGACGCTTTCCTTTCCAAGAAGGACGAACGACGTAAACATATCAATGGCACGATTGTGAATTATATTGAATCATATTCTGTCAACAACACGACAAATTCCAAGATGAAAATAAACTGAAGATGAAATCGCAGGAATGATTGAGTTCAGCGGTAAGACTTTCCAGCAGCCTGCTAACTGTGCTCCTATCTTTGCTGGCTTATTTGTTTTTATATGAGGCCGGATTAGTAAAAGAATAGGTAACAAGGACCATGTGAACTCTTTCACTTTCAGATATACTGATGATGTGTTGTTTTTAAATAACAATAAATGTGTTGATCATACTGTTTGTAACACTTGAAATAAAGGACACCAAAGACCCTTTTGCACCCACCGCTTGTCTCGATATCAGCAAAAGGGATCGCGTGTCTCGATATCAGCAACAGGGACCGCTTGTCTCG
>NW_018483724.1:0-2523 GCF_002113885.1 Mizuhopecten yessoensis
CTCCCAAGGAGAAGGTAGACTTATGTCTCTTGTACAAGTTTAGTCTTCACAAGGAGTAGATTGTACAATGTAGTTCCCATGGCGAAGGCAAGCTGATTTCTCCTTTATAAGCTTAGTCTTCCCAAGGAGAAGTAGTCTTCCTAAGTGGAAGGTAGATTGATGTCTCTTGCAGCAAGTCAATCAAACATAAGAATTCTGCAATTGTTACATCTTTCCTGATCATATTACCATAAAAACTTGTTTATTATGTACTTCTCTTTGACCTCAATATTGTGACCTTGCAGAAACTTTCTAAATGTAATTTGAGTGATAACTGTTCTTGTCGTCTTATTTATGTATCACAGAGCAGAAATGTCTAGCTGTTGACATGTTTGACTGTGTTGAGTCAATGGATACAGATAGTGTTAAGCATATCTTTAAAAGTGTAATGAGCACTAGAACGATCTATAAGAAAAGAAAAGATTTCTACTTTGGTTGTAAATCTGATACGGTATGTACTCTCCCATGTGGTACACGTCAGTGTTTTGTTGACCAAGGCATTTAGGTTACTGACCAGGATGTATTTGTTGTCCAGGTATATATGCTTTTGTGGTGACCATGGAAGACATTAATCCAGAGGATGCTGATACTTTAAGAGATCAACTTAAATCCATTGTCAAGACCAGGATAGGTAGCTTCGCTCAACCAGACAGGATTCTGGTAAGTGTTACATTCACTGTAAACAAGTCAAGGCTATGAAAATACATTGTTGTGTATTGAACTACTGATTACAACAGAAAAATGTTTAGTAAATGAGGAGACAAGAGAATCCCATTACAGAAAGCTGCACCTGTTTCATCTGTATATTCTAAATATCTAAACACATATTTTCAGTTTACTCCTGGATTACCAAAGACAAGGTCTGGGAAAATAATGAGAAGAATTTTGCGAAAGGTTGCAGACAACAAACCAGAGGAACTTGGTGATATATCTACACTGGTTGATCCGTCGGTTGTTGAGATTCTGGTACAGAAACATGGCGAGGAGTTCAAGGTCTGAGGCCCTTCTGTTACAGCTAGGCAGCTCGTAGACCAATCAAAGCAGCTGTTTATCTTGTGAATAATTCCATTACATACATGTAGTGCAACCTTGGTTTCTGAAGTCTAATGTGAGCGGTCCAACATTCAGGACCAGGGACATGGCTAAATTTTCATAATTTTCATATTGAGAGTTTTAGCTGTGTAATGTATCTGTGAAACGAGTTACACTACTTTCCTTATTAGACGGCCAATTATAAAATATATTGACTATTGCTAGTAACGGGATAATAATATATAATGTTGAGGTTGTACTGTACACTTCTACAGAGAAGTGGTGTACTAGAAGCATTAGCTTGCTGTAGAAGTGTCCTTGTCATTTATCTACATTTCCTACCGTTCTGGTCATGTTTGTTATGAAAACTTAAGACTCAGGTGTTGTATAAGGTTCAAATGAGACCGGAAACCGTTACATTTTCTGTTAGGGAATCATTTTAGGTCAAGGCCTATAGTTTTTCATTGAGTAAGAAATGAATGCTGTTTTTATTTTGTTTTTTTTGTGTATTTTTGTCAGTTTATAAGAAATTTTATATTGAGGTGTTTGTAAGAAAAATCTGTTGAAAATATTTTTATATTGAAATTTGTTTGAAATTTGAGAAGACACTAAATCATACAATGTGGTGGTGGCATTATTCAGGATAAAGGTTGTTCATCCTTCATCAGCCTTCTCTGCCTTTTGGAATAGTCATTGTATTGTTTGCAATAGCAGTGACTATATCACATTAGTGTTTTATCATATAGGGCATTTTTATTTTTTTTTATGAATATTTTTGAGGTTTTTTTTTAACATGGTTTCGCCCAAACATTTGGTTATCAAGTACATTGTATATCATCTGGTGCTATAGTAACAAATTATAAAAATATTCACAATGAAGTTGCATCAGCTTTTTAAATTAGTTTACATTTGCCAAATATTGTCGTGATCATAACTTAAGGTATCGTGATGTTGTAATATGTATAACGAACATGAACTATGCAACCATGATCATAAATGGTAAAAATCTATTATCTTTTGAAGAGATATCGTGTGAAAACAACATACAATCCAAAAATTGCCAATTCTTATCAAGTATTAAAGTGGTAAGTTTTTGGTTGGTGATGCCCGTTAGCCCTTGCATTAACATACAAAGTTTTAGATAGGAGGGTGTGATTAGGTAAGCAATGTCAGTTTATAGTACAAAGTCCTTACATTAAGTGAGAAGTTTTAGGTTGGTGGGTACTGCTAGTGTGCTTTAGGTTAGCAATGTATGTTTTAAGAGCTAAGACCTTGCATTAAATTGTGAAGTTTTAGGTTGGTGGGTACTGATAGCATGTTTAAGGTTAGCAGTGCCTAATTTAAGTGCTAACACCTTGCATTAAAATAAGAAGTTTTAGGTAGATGGAAGTTGCTAGAATGTTTTACATTAGCAGTGCCTTTTTTAAGTGCTAAGACCTTGAATTACATTGT
>NW_018483725.1:0-2524 GCF_002113885.1 Mizuhopecten yessoensis
CACTATGATTGATGTATCCTTTGTATGTTATACATGTACCACTATAATAAGTATGGACTATGTATGTTGTACATGTACCATTATTATCGATATGCACTTTGTTTGGTGTGAGAGTACTATTGTAAGTCATGTTCTCTGTGTATTTTGCTAATTTTCCATTAGACATGAGATGCACTGTTAACGTTGTATGTTGTACATGTACCACTATACAATGTACATGATGTGCACTGTGTATATTGTACATGCACCACTATACGTGATTTTCACTTTGTTGTACATGTACCAATATACGTGATTTTCACTTTGTTGTACATGTACCACTATACGTGAAGTGCATTGTTTATGTTGTACATGTACCACTATACGAAATTTGCACTGTGTATGCTGTACGTGATTTTCACTTTGTTGTACATGTACCACTATACGTGATTTGTACTGTGTATGCTGTATATGTATCCCTAGATGTTATTTGCACTGTGGATGTTGTACATGCATCACACTACGTGATATGCACCATGTATGTTGTACATATACATTATTTGTACTGTGCATTTTGTAAATGTACCACTATTAATGATGTTTCCACAATAATTGAAGTACATTGTCTCTTTAAGTGTTGTAAAATATGTATGTTGTACATGTACAACTATAACCGATATGCAATGTACATATTTTCCACAATAAATTAGGTACACTATTCATATTGTACAGCAATGTGTATTGTTAAGAAATATGAATATTTTATTTGTACACTATTTAATTTTACAGCTGTAACTGATGGTTATTGCAGTCAATTGAAACACATGGTTATATGACATCAATAGACTGTCAAAATTAGTAAATATATCTTTTAACAGACAATAGGTTGGATCCACTTGATTCAGTAAGGTATGGCTAGGACCGTGATATACATGAAATAAGGACGTGTGATACATTTCATACAAACTCATAAATGTTTATTATCTCAGCACACTGAAAAAGCAGACTCGCAGAAGTGGGAAGAGCTGTGTACTGATGAATTAAACAAATCCTTTGATATGGTATGGAAAAAAATGCCTGTTATGCTTAATAGCTGGATTATATAGGCGCCTTCATCTGCAAAATTTTATCATATTGACTTTGAAGTAATTTGCTATCTGAAGGGACTTAAACAAGGGGAGAATTTAAGCCCCACTCTGTTTTATCTGTACATACATTGTACATACAGGCATAACTATTGAAGGATCTTTCAAATATGGAGAATAATAGAGGAAGTATTCGTGTTTGATGTTGATCTGCTTATTCTTTCCGAAACGGCTAAAGGACTAATAAAATGTATACCCTGATTCATACTGTAATAAATTAAAGCTTTGTATACATTCTTATAAACACGATCATGCAAAATAGTTACAAAGGAGATACTGTGTTCAAAGTTGAATTTTAAAGCAATACCTTAAACGTTCATACCTCAGCTGGTTATCTGTCTCTTTATAAAAACGGCCGTCTCATTAAAGCTTACTGCCTACTTTGCCAGTGAGAGACTACCAAAATTATAATGAATTTCCTAATATTGGCCTATTGTAAAGTTTTGAAGTACTTGTTAAATAGAAAGCTGTTTTAACAAATAACTTGTGATCTGATTTATGGACCTACTAGTATAATAACTTGTGATCTGATTTATGGACCTACGAGTATATGAGAAATCGTTATATGCTAAGGAAAAGCCAAGTAATAGCAATACTACATTACATTGATTTTCATTCATTGATACATTTAGGTCTATGGATTTGGTTTGCGCTATTATTAGATTGTATCTATTCTATTTGTAATGAGGTACAAATGTATAACCTTCTAATTAAGGGGAACTTAAAAGGGAAAAAAGATTCTTAGGAAGTCTTTGATTCCTAGATTTAAATCTTATATTTTTTCTTTGTTTACTAAGCAATACACCTTTGTTTTGTTAACGTAGGTATACATTTTATGTTTCGTTACCTAGATATAAATTGTATTCTTTGTTTCCTAGGTTAACATTAATGCTTTGATCGCAAGGTATACCTCTTATGCTTTTTTACCTATGTATGTCTTTAATTAACGCACTCGTTTGCTACTTTAACTATCAGTATTGATAATTTCCATAGGTTATTACTAAGTGTGTATTAATTAAACAATACAATCATGTTCACAGTTTACATCATACATGTACATGTAGTTATTGCAATAAAGAGTTCTAGTCTAACGGACATTTTTGTTTACCAAAAGAACATAAAAAAATTAGCGTTTAGTTTTTTTAAATGGAAGTATTTTTGTGAGGTAGCGTCCTGCTTATATATTAACTCTGATATACTGGTTACAGTATCTACTCTCCTATCTACATGTTTACGTATTACCGTATACTTTACATATCTATATTTAGACATATACATGATGACTGTTTATTTAACGATGTTATGCTAGAAACGTTTCATTAATAGATTTGTATATGTTTTTTTATTACCTAAGATGGAAAGATAAACTAAATACACGTGATGAACATAAGAGATATGCT
>NW_018483726.1:0-2525 GCF_002113885.1 Mizuhopecten yessoensis
TTTTTTCATAATTCTTGTTAAATAAAAAAAGTTTATATTTTAAGCCTCGGGTTAAACAATCAAGCAAATCACCCCTCGGGTTCAGGTTTCTCCGTCATACCGTCACGTGTTGTGTGAACATTTCTATCAAAAATAACGATTTTAATGCGTTGCACGATTTTAGCGAACGTGATGTTTCATAAATGAAACTCGACGAATGTTGCGACAGTGTTGTAAAGGTCATTTTCGTGTGCAGATAACGTGATGTTTATCACGCTGTGTCGGGTCGGGTTATCAAATGTGCATGAAGATATTATCTAAATTTACATAAGCATATATCGTCAATGTTGTATTGGCGAAAAAAACAAGCAAACTCACAAAAGTCTACTAGTATTTCTTCCATTTTTCTATAAGTAAAAGCATGTAGACAAACGCATGCTAATTTATATATTAAAATTGTAAGTAATAATGTTCATATACAAAAATCACTTAGTACGGTCGCAGAATTTAAAAGGGTACGTCCTAATTACCAGTGACTATTTGTTTTAGCCTTTCCATTCATGAAGGGTAGGTATAACATTGTAACATTTACAAGATGGTGGTCATTGCGGCGATTTTAAATGTTTTAAAAATTCATCTTAAAAGTTTATACCAAATATATAGATTCCGTTAAGATGAGTAACGATAGACACAATTTTAAAACGACGGTCATGAGGACCTTTTTGTATATTTGTGCGGCCAACTTCACATATAAAAAGATCTTGCCGGTTCGGAGCGATAAGAAATGAATTAAACGGTTGTAACCCACTGCATCATCGAATGAGGCAACTCATGTAGGACCCTTCGCGGAATCGGACATATTTCATTTGGGACAAGAAGAGATCGAGATTGCTGGTACGTTAAAGTGACGTCATCATCAGTGGACACCGCCGTCGTTTGATCACAGCTGTTCGTCCCAATAAAGTTCACTGTCCGACAGTTTACAGAAGCCAGTGTACAGCAGATTATGTCTATATAAATCGTCTTTATTTTAAACCTGTTACGAAGACGAATAATCCCTAAACAAACTCGATACACTGGTAAAGACCCTATTGTATACAGGAACTCGCACATAAAATTAGTACTGGACAACCATTGTCTTTATCATTAATGAGAGCAGGACGCAGTAACAGTTGTTGTAAGCCTAGGGTCATTGCACGATTATTTGTTTGTCATTTACAAGATGGCGGTCATTGCGGCGATTTTAAATGTTTTTTAAATGTTTTGGTGGTGAAGGAAAGCCAGCTGAGTTCCAGGAGAAAAATCACCGACCTACGGCAGTACAAGGCAGGCGACTGTCCCACGTAGGTCTCGAACAGGCGACCCAGTGGTGGAGGGCTCCTGGTAGCAGAATGTCATCACAGAGGCCTTACCACTTGGTCACCGCGGCCCTTTGATGATTGCCCGTTTAAGGAGCGAGATTATTTGATTTACTTAATGGTAACAGTTTGCTTCCATTGGTATCTTTTAGACCAAAGGTTGGAAATCGAGATACAGTGAGATACTCCATCTGGAAGTGTTTTCAACTTATATATTTGCAGATTTGTCTTCCTGTTCCCTTTAATTGAACAACAGAGCTAAAAACAACTCCACAACAACAGAACTATTTCATTTTTAATGTTGCATGATTGACAGTTACAGACACAAATACACATTATAGTATTGAGATATAAGCTTGACCTTTGACTCCAGTAATCAAAATTCAAATAACTCCATATCTGCTGAATTGGTGAAACAAATAGACTTATATTTCAAAGCTTTAAACAGATTTTCACAATAAAAACCTAGTGATCTGTTGTCTGTCTGCTTGAGAGTTAGATAGTACTATTCACTTATAATGGTGTTGTAAGGAATTTACAAACTATTTATTTTATTTTAAAGAACAAAACTTTGAAAAAATTGACTGCAACATTAAAGCACTATATACAACTAGCAAGCAGACTTCAATGTGACCCAGGTAAGCTCTCAACCCTGGCCCTATTGTATCTAACAAAACTTACATTTTGAATATTTTCCTTAACTCGTTCACCCCTGAATTACATAATGAACAATTCCAACCTTTGAATGGAAGAGTTCAAATGTTTCTTCAGTGGTGAATGAGTTAAAAGAAAGCACATTTTACAGGTACCTTACTGTGGAACTCTTTTGCGAAGAAGATAGATTTAGTCACAGTAAGGTACTAGTATCATATACCCTTAACCTACACACGTTTTAGTAAGAACACTCGCCTATACAGCAGGAATTGTATTTATCTCTGTTGTATATCGCCTACAAATACAGGGTTAAATATAAAACTCACAATTAGTCAAATGTTTTTTTTTATTTTATCATAATACTATATTGTTTTCTGGTGCAAAACCTGCAGCACAACATGGCACTATTCATACACAATGACCAAGACTGGTCCATTGGTTTCTCTTCACTGAAGAAAACATATTTTAATCACGAGTATGTCTATGGTAAATAAGCTGATCAATGAATACAGTACAATACCTGATTTTTTTTTT
>NW_018483727.1:0-2526 GCF_002113885.1 Mizuhopecten yessoensis
AAATTAACACGAAATTATCCACACAAGTATTTTTTCATAGATTATAGATAAAATAATATACAGATTTCAGAACTACTGCCACCTCAAACATTTCTACAACATTATCAGTTTAAAGAGTCGCAATGCTACCATTTCCAGAAGCAAGAAATTCCACTTTTACAGTGTACATATGTGACAGTGATTCTACAGTAAAGAAATTCACCCATTATATTGCTTTTGTTACTTATTTTCAAAGTTAAAATTAATGAGTTTTATTGACAAACATAATTACCTGCCAAATGTTTGTCTGACATGTGTTTGGATGCGACAGGTTTTACTGTAATAGGAGATAAAAGAGTAGTGCTAGCTCTGATAGTATTGTTGGAAAAAGGGAATCTGTATTAAAAATAGAAGTGATGTGTCACTTTAGTATTGTGTGCATGTCCAATAATCAGCTTTTAGTCCCAAGTATACATAATTGATAGGAGTATATGATATGGTCTGTTAAGTATGTGTCACTGGGGTGTCATTAGAGGGGCTATACAGAGGTACTACAATGTGATTAATAGTAATAGACCAAGAACATTTTTCTTTACATTTCATATACGATTGTTAAATAGACAGCCATTGTTTCAATCTATATTGAAACAGCACAGTTATACAATATGTGAAAGTGATACATTGTAAGAGATAGTATCGGGATTAATATTTTGTATGACATTGCTATTATAACATGCATATAAGTGTTACATTGTACAACATTGTTTTACCATCACATAGATATAAACATAAACAGTGTTTACATACCTTTTACATTGTATAATATGTGGTAATTAACCGCTGCTGTAGTTTTAGAAGATCTGTTACTCAGTCCAACATATATCTATTATATGTTAGACTGAGTAACAGATATTCTGTATTAATTAAATAACACCGGTACCATGCTACATGGTGTATACATTTATTAAACAAAAAATATTTCATATGGAAGTGAGAAGAATTCGCAAGTTATTTATTCAGTTGGTTTTCACAACTACTGTATGACAGTATTAATTATGTACACCCAATCGTCCTAAGACATTTTTGTTATATAGCACCTCACTGATTGTTCAATCAATCACCCCTTATACCATCTCTGCCATTTATAGACAAGAATAAACATTTCAAAATTGAATGCACAGGACTGTTTTATAAATTGAAGACACACCTGAAAATGGTTGCCATGTAGTGATGTGATTAGCAACGGAGCTGCAAATTGTACCTACTTATGATACTATTAAATGCAAATTGCAAGTCATTTTCCAACTGAAGTTCTGAAAGATGAAAGTAATCAATTTGTGCTTGTGAATGATGGAGAGTGGTACAGGTGAGTTTGTCCCTAGCATGTTGAAACAAATACAACTGTAACATGGAAACTGACGCAGTTCTATTGACGTACGATACAATCAAGTGCTGTAACAATGACGTTATTTAAGTCATAAAATTAAAAAATAGAAACAAAATGTAACACAAACTTGACATTATGTGAGACACGCACGTCAATCTCTTGACTAAATAAAATCTAAAGATTGAATGCTGGTGATGCTTGCTCATTTACACATGAAGAATGATTTTACCTTACGGTGTTGCATACAAATAATGTACATAGTTTGTTGATGAAGAGAGAGCTTTGCTCTAGTCAGTCCTTGCCATGTCAATGGAATAGTTCAGGTGGTAATGTATATCTTTTCCTTTTCTCAAGTGATTTTATTTGTAATACTGTACTGCTTCACAAATCTTGTTCATAAGTGCTTAAATTACTATATCTCCCGTGTCTCTGACAGTTTGTTTCTATTTAGGTTTCTATTTACATTAAAAGGAAATCCTAAGCAACTGCAAAGCTTAATTGCTTGTGTAGTGGAAAATGCTCAATTTTGTAAGCCATGGTTATATCTTTGTTGAAGAGCAGGAGCACTTGAAAATTTTCCTCAAAGAAATTTTAATTCGTGAAATAATATTTATCTTACATGAATTACCAGGTACAGGACTTAAAAAATAATTTTCAAAACCACTAGATACTTGGGCTAGCAGTTTCAATTTTACAAGTCCTTTCGCATATTCCACAAAACCCAATTTTATTCAACATTTTAAGTAATGTCAAATTTTGAATAGTCCATTGGGCTAGCAGGGTTTTTTCACCATTAGGCTAGTGGGTTAACCTTATTGTTTAGCCCTATAGTAAGTCTGTATAATTAGTGCTAAAGATTGTCAGTTGTGCAGAACAAGCTATTTCCTGTAGTTATGCAGGGATCATACCATATTTATTTGAATAAGCTTGGGATAGTTATACAATTGATATATGAAGTAATAAAGCTCATGATCACCTGGTTCAAATAGCTTATGCCATCGTATGTGTGTCTTGTCCATCTGTGGTCAGTTGTCCTGCATCAACTTTTCATTTCAAACACAAGACCAGAACAGCTGAAGGGATTTGATTAAATTTTGTCATTAACTCATTCAGCACTGAAATTTTCATAATGAACTATTCCAACCTTTGAATTGGAAGAG
>NW_018483728.1:0-2526 GCF_002113885.1 Mizuhopecten yessoensis
AGGTATACTTTAAAGTTTGATCAAGATGTCTTTAAAGGTTTAAAGTTATGCCTTGGCCCAGACACGTACATATTACTGTAATGTATACGTCTCTGCTTGGAAAAACTTCGATACAAAAATAAATAAACAAAGGGTCAAAACTTTGTATATACTATAGTGGGGCACAAGCCAACTTGGTAAGTGCCCAGAAACGACGCCTGGAACGGGTAGGAACAGAAGCCTAGAGTAAGACCAAATTCACTTATACTTTATTTGCACTTTTGTACTAATATTCGGAATATATCTATAGTATGAGTGAAAATTCAGTCTCAACATATGACATAGACATATCATCCTGAATTATATAACAGTCTTTTCTCTGAAAAATGGGTGCGGGGATTCATGAAAATAAATAAACCCCCTCCCCTTATAATTACCTGCCAACGAAACTTTTAAAACTATGCTACACAATTCCATTTTGAAATATGAAATATTTTTCGGTGTTATTCAAAACATCGATTTAGTGCCGTCGAATATTATATAGACTTTGAGTAAAAAACACACCACTCTGTTTTAACCTTGTTGATGTAATGTCCTATCTTTAGTATTTGGGTATGACCGGCTTTACTGTGTCATCTATCTGTACCTATAGATAGTTGCACAACCCTTCACATGTTAACACAGTGACTCACAACCGTTTTATCGACTGGTTTTACCTTGCTCAGGTAAACAATTAAAAAATGGCGACCGTTGAAGACGTCAGGTAACACAGGTAAGATTTCTATCACGGTCTGATAATCTACAAACAATTTAATACATTTTCTTCATTCAAACATTATAGTTTGTTTAAGTTGATATTATTGGATAAACATAATGAATCACGGATTTATTGATCTGGTAACAATTTGACCAAATACATGCAGTAGCGCTGTATATCACTGCTTATAGTTCCTTGTTACAGGTACAAATACGGATGTTGTTCAAACAACTCGATGGTGTATAAATAATAAGAAAATATTAATTCGAAAAATTATATTTATGTTTTATTAACTAATTAAGCGGTGCATGTAAATTGTACTAATGTAGTATATCAGTATGTATAGAATATAGGGGTCGCGTGATCATTTATGTTCAGGTATTGTTCACAAATGAATTGATAATTGACTGTTGCAATTCACGTCCTGATATCTGATCATGAGTGAGTAAGTAAAACTGTACATGTACTTATGTTCGTCTTTAACATCCGTAACAGTATACTTGGGCTTAGCCCGAGTTTCCTCTGTCAGATTCCGACATTTTGACAGATGGATGTCTGGTGTGGGCCAACCAGACATCTATCTGTCAAAATGTCTTAATCTGGTCAGGGCCAGAGGAAACTTGGGCTTGTCTAGGGTTGGTCACAGGCACTACTCTGTAACCTAGATGGGGATTCAAACCTGTGACCTCCGAACTCGGATGCACAAACCGATCAAGGTACCTGAGCTCAGTCCTGCAACATTAGAGTTGCTCTTTGGTCCAAATCTTAGATCTTGGTCCAACCCAACACAACATGCAATGTACAATCAATTCTTATTGTGTTACTCATATTGAAATTTGTGTAAAATGATACCCTAGCTGTTTTACCTACCATGCATTATCATAACCACATGATGAAAGTTTTAATGATATTATTATACATTTTTCGTTCTAAGGGGCACAATTACGTTGGAGATGTAAGAAGGCAAAGCTGAAGCATGCTTTTCGTGTGGACTACACCCATATGGGTGTTGCTGCTGACCCCCTTGGGGATAACTGCCCAATGGGCAAGCTGGGAAAACCAAAACCCTACAAACACCAAGGAAAACTGTAAGCTTTTTTACATCAATAATCTCTCAGGAAAATTTAATTTCCTGTATATTTTTTAAAGTGAATATGGATAATTTTGCTTAATTCTGAATTTACGTAGGAAAATTTCAATAGACTGGAATTATTTTTGCCATTTCTGTCCTATTCTGAAGTATCCCTGTTTGTATATGTCTTTTCAGTTTTCATGGACTCCAATGCTGAGTGTAACAAGCAGTATGACATTGGAGAGAACAACGCCCTTCTGCACGGTCACGGTGCTTTGTTAGAGCAGCAACCCCCAAAGACCTGCCAGATCACATTCAGCACTGACAGTGTCCGTGAGAAACGCAAGTTCAGGATAGAGGTCATTAGTGCAAGCTTCGATGCTGATGGAGTACAGTTCTATGTCTACGACAGTTCTACAACAGACACTTTGCTGGTGAGCTCATCACATTTCACATAGACCTTTTTGAATTCTAGCTGTTTAAAAAATGGTGGCTGGGTAGAGCAGGTATAAGTGCACTTGCCTTTCACCAAGACAGCCAGCATTCCATTCTCCGATCAGAAGTGAACAAGGGGCCCAATGGGCCTGCATCACCCACCTGGTATACATCTCACACTTGGTACCTTAAAAGTGATCTTAAATAAAGCTCAAGGCAAACTATCAGTATTTATGATTTAAAGTCATTCAAAAGAACCTGTTAAAAGATTTTAAAACATTTC
>NW_018483729.1:0-2526 GCF_002113885.1 Mizuhopecten yessoensis
TTAAATGACTGAGGTTTAGGAAAACCCTGAAGTCTGTAAAAATAAATTGTAGTAATGACTATTTCATATCAGAAATTATTCCATACATCTGCCTGGTCATTTTAAGTCCAAATAACGGTATATGTTGTTGTATTCAATCATTTCTATATGTGAAATGCTTTACTTAGCTTGCTCTAATTCTCGTCATGGACTTATTTTGTAATGGTAATCCCTCATCATATATTTTCTAATTGCGACCTTGATCCGTATCCGTTTCATATTGTGACTGTGACCTGTTTTTTCTTATCATTTAAGACAGAAAAACAACCTTGACTTTTGAATTACATTGTTTGAAAGGTGACATTGTATGTGAATGCAAAAGTACAGTAATGTAAAGATACATTCGTCACAGCCATTGTTGATTTTACAGGTCAAAGTTTACATAATCCCCAGGGAACATACACAACCAAGAAATCGCGAGAAGTGTTAAATGTATGTGGTTTGAGATTTGATTGACACACTTGCTGTTTGTCGATGTTCTTTTCACCTCCTTTGCGGAGAGTGTTGCGGACCTCGGGTGTTGAACACCATGTTATAATTGCTTCCCAGTTCCTGTACACGTCAATTAAAAGTAACCGAGTACCGCTGTCGGGCGATAATAAGGAGCTGATTGCGCTTTCTTAGGCGTTTAGACGTCTCCTTGATGTTTATATCGCCGCCTTGATGTGTATATCGCCGCCTGAAGCATTGTACTCTACCCGTGGTGTGATTTGAATTTAAAGTGAACCTAGGGATTACCAAGGGTTAGCACAATTAAGCATGGTGTAAGCTTGTAGATCACGTCAATGCCGACATGGATGGAGATAAATGCTGCTCGCCGCGCAGGCAGTGTGTTGTTGTCGTCGTAATCTATGTGCGACAGAGGATCCCTTGATTCCCTTGAAATGTACCGTGTTAGAGGTATTTTATTCCAGCACCATCACCAAACATGACGATGATATAGCGACATGTATGTATAGAACTTGCTGAACAGGTTCTGGAGAAAGATTCTGCAAAACTATAGCTTCACAATTTTTTAACATATATGTCATTGATTCACTTAGCTGTATATGGCTTTCTTTTGTTGTACCTATGAGAGTTTATATGTACTCCTTAAAAAATATATAATCACTTTTAACTTCTTCAACAAATAAGTCACGATTGTGATAAAATGTTCCTACTCAGAGAATTATAGAGAAGTCTTCAAAATGACCTTCTTGTGCTTACAAAAATTTTGACACTATTGACCAAAATGTTTAAATATTGAAAAGTGCAAAGAATGATGTCTATTGAAGTCATTTAATGCATGATCAGACATTATTACTGACAGCTGCCTCAAAAGTAATTACGATATATTCTGTGTCCTTAGAAAAATGATTAGTTTGTGCCTATCCAAAATATTCCCCTTACATGTCATGTGTAATTTGTCAGAACGAAATGTGATATAAAGTGAAATTTTATGTAAAGACAAATGTGATATAAAGGGAAATGTGATACTAAGGGAAATGTGATATAAAGGGAAATGTGATACTAAGGGAAATGTGATATTAAGGGAAATGTTATATAAAGGGGAATGTGACATTAATAGGAACAGTTGCATAAGGAAATAAAGTACTTGGACTACAACAATAAAAGTTATCCTCTGTACATTCTGAAAACAGTATCCATACATGTCAATGTGCTTTTCGATTCTCTTACTTTATTGGAGCTGACTGTGTCATCTGGACAGAGGTACAAACCTTGAGAAATTCCATACAATTTGGAAAAAAAGTCTTCTTAAGAACTTAATAAATACAAGAGTTTATCACCTTCATTTGTTTGTTCAGAAAAGCCTGGACATGGAGTCGTTCATCAGTTGTCCTTGGGCTCAAACAAGGACAGAATACTCAGCATCAAAGTTTCCTTCGGTTATATTGGAAAAATGCCATCAAGCCATCATTTCTGTCACATTTTTTTGGTCGTTTGAGCCCTTAACTGACCTGATGGGCTGTCAATGGAAATAAGGCTGAGCTGTCGTGATCTGTGGATGGTTATCAGAGATTTTTGTCATTTGTCACAAGTGTTACCTTGGCCTGAGTGCCACAGAGAATCAATAGTTACCAGTCAACTGGTCAACCTGTGCTCAATACCCTGCAATCGATACACACACACGGCAGGTTTTTTTATTGAAGGAAATATTATTAAACAGTTTTTGAGGATACATAAACCTTTGATAATTGGCCGAATAAGTTCAGCCCTGTGTCTGGGACAGGTGATGTTGGGTGATGGTGCCAGATGAGAACAGATGTATACAGCATTCCTATGGAAGTTCTTCTGTAAGGAATGAGCGGGCACATTACTGTATAATCATAAAACTCAGATATTATTTTGATCAGGATAGCCTCAGATGGCAAACCATATTGAATGCTGTTCAGTAAGTGGTTGTAACTATTTACAGAACATCAAACACTGAAACTGCAGATATCACATGGTGACGGGGACATTCATGTCTTACAGACATTTTCTAGT
>NW_018483730.1:0-2527 GCF_002113885.1 Mizuhopecten yessoensis
AAAATCCCTGTTAATCTGGTACAATCCCTGTTAACCTAGGAAAATCCACAAGAGCCATATATTATTGAGTTTTCTTTTTTTGGATGGAAAGTCCTGTTAAAAATACAATATTTCCTTCATGACAATAGCAGCCATATTTCATGTAAAGACTGCTTGTCATTTTAGTAACAACATATGATTTATCATATGTAGTATTGATAACTGGAAATAAATTAAATGCCAGTTGATAAATTATTTGAGACAGTTTTGTAAAGCTGTATCCTGAGAATGAAAGTGAACACCTCCCAGGCAGTCTAATGTCAAAGGTGTCAAAAGGGAAATGTAATTCTAGGCCTCTTTAGTGTTTGTTCTACTGAAGAGTTTATAATCTGTTTTGTTATACCTGGGGTCAGAGGTCGTGTGTTGCCAGGTGTCTCTCCATTTGTCAGTATTTGGTACTGGTACCCAGGTCTCCACAGGACACATACAGAGAAACCGGCTGTCTGGCACAACCATTTATTGTTTTCATTGATTTTCTCCGACACAAATAAATACCTTAATATATAACCATTATCTTCTGATAACTGTGAGCAAATAGACTAAATATATATACTTAACAAGTAAATACGGCACTGTTTTCTTACGTTTTTCTCACAGCATTAATTGAGATAGATGGGAAGGGTGGTAGTTTTGAGGTTTTGTCATTGATTTGTAACGGTGGTACAGGTGGAGGGACGCCTAGCATGCAACGCCTGCAGTGTGGGACAGACACCCCAACGCATGTAGTCCTGTCAGTTTACTCTGCGGATTAACCTCCGCTGCTATGATATTCTCTATTTTGTAGGTCAGGGGTTTTGTAAGTGGAATATTTAACAAACTTATTACCATATGTTATGGTACCTTTATGAACAGCTAATGTGGTGTTAACAGTGCCTTAGGTCCAGTACTTGTGGTAGGGTGGATACACCCCACACTGCTGCTGTAGCACCATGTCAGTAAAGATGGCTGAAGACAGGTAAGCTGCTCCAGTTTCACTTCCACATATTTCATTGCTTTTACAATATAAAGGTTAAGGCTGAAATCTGAAATTAATTTCTCAACAATTAATATTGAACAATATTGTAACACTAACAAAATATTAACAGATCACTAGTTAGTTATACGAGACACAATGTAAGGTGCTCGGGACCCCTTATGAAGGGTAAGATATACGTTTGTAAAAGCTTAAATCATCTCCCTAACAAACGGTGTGGCTACTGATACATGTGTATTTTAGTCCAATTAACTTCACAGATTTCATTGATGTTAATTAAGTGATGTTTTATCCATATTAGAGTAATCATCAGCTGGTACGGTGAACCTACAGGTAAAAGCTGTTTGTATAGGTAATGCTGACGGAAATGAAATCTAATCAATCACTCAATAGTGTACTTTAAGTTGTCAGGAAGTATTTTTTTTTTTTAAATAGACAACTTATAAAAATGTTCTAATTAAAAAGTGAAAGTGATTTTGAATGTGCTTAAAACAGCAGGAATACTAAAAATAGTAATTGAGACATTCTAAAAGACTTGTTTCTCTACATATGTATTTTTATGGTGTTAAAATAAGCAATAAATGTTGATATAAATCTTAACCCAAAAAACAAATACACATTTACAATTGAAATATATCAAAACAAAAGTTTTTGAAAAATTTAGCAGTGAACTCCTAAAAGAATCCAACACAGTCGAGCTTGACAACTGAAAAATCCAGCACTGACTGCAGCTTGACCGCTGAAGAAGTCAGCACTGACTGCAGCTTGACCGCTGAAAAAGTCAGCACTGACTGCAGCTTGACCGCTGAAAAAGTCAGCAGACAAAGGGTTAATATGATTACTAAGGATTGAAAGTAACATATAACAAATTCAAACATCTCCATTACGTAAGTCAGCATGACCTTAGTTTATAGATGAGAGTCTGATTATAGTTAATCACCGGAATATGATTGATTAAATTAACACACAGATACTGCCCCTGTACTGCTATACACTCAGGAATAAAGCTCTACACTTTGTTTTAAGGACATTGAATCGATCTCCGATTTCTGTCTGGTAATTGATTACAACACAAGATAATCTTTCTGTCTGAGCCGTATCAGATTGCTTTATTAATTTATAGGGATCCTCTGGTAAAGAATACCCTGGCTCAAGGCTGAGTTGTAAGTCTGTAGGAGCCATAAGGTGGGGTTGTCCGTGTAGTGTCTATCTCATTATCAGTGTCTGGAGCAATGGTGAATAAAAGAAATTACGCTGATTACCGTAAAAGGACAGGTATTAATGTAAGATTGTTTGTGTTTATGTTGGGGATCGGTCAACATTAGTCTGGACAAGGGTCTGTTCAGGAGTGCACAACTCTCACAAGTACAATATGTACCAGTAATAGTTGTATTACAACTCAAATTAGTTCCCAAACCTATTGGACAGATTAATAACAGGAGGGTTGTTATTCCAAGCCTAATTTACTGGGACAATACACATGTATTCAGCCTCTGTTGGTAATGTATTTTGTAT
>NW_018483731.1:0-2527 GCF_002113885.1 Mizuhopecten yessoensis
TGAAGACACATTTGAACTCTTCCAATTCAAATGTTGGAATAGCTCATTATGAGATTTCAGGGGTGAATGAGTTAAACCATGTCTATGGATTTAATCATCACTTGTGCCTAAAAAAAAAAAATTAAGGAAAAGGAAAAGAATTCTTTTCCTCTCACTTGTGTCATCAGATGAGGCGTGAGTTTGAAGGCAAGCTGAGTAATGAATTTCACATCAATGTATCATGGTAAAGCATTATAATTGTCCATTGAAAACATTTGACTGTAACTTCAAGAAAATCAATATTCCGACAACTTCAAAACTTTGTGTCAATTATTGAATTGGGAAGAGTACCATCAATGTATGGAAACATGCATTTGAGCAGTCGACAAAACTGAAAATATCCTCTTAAATTTGATGACTATTGACTCAAAATGTCATCAGAACATGCAACATTGATATCAAAATAATGAATTATATATTCAACTTCAGATCTTGTCGACTTACGTACTCAGAATGTCAAGATTAATATGCATTAATATTTCCCATGCTATCTGCATCAGGCAGTAAAAGTGATTTCCGTTGATGTTGACTATACTACAACACAAATGATTGACCTTGATGAAAAGCCAGGATGTATAACTGAACTATCTGCCTTTTGTTCGCCTCTATATACCACTGGGTCGCCTCTATATACCACTGGTCAAAATATGTTATAGAATTGAAATGGTGGTTGAATTATATGAAAATTTATTTATAATTTTACAAATACATGTACTTTGGATAAAAATAATTTAAATGTACTTTCAGGTACTAAACGAAATGTGTTACAATCGAGGGGAGTGAACATGCATAGATATTTTCCCAAATCTTCAATTTGCCTTTGATATTGATATTTTAGAGGTTTAATCCTGGACATTGTTGGAGACTGACTGTTATGTTAAGCTCGAGAGGGGAGGATGTAAATTGGGGAGATGATACGATGGTGAATTGTTCATTTTACAATGTTGTGGAATGTCTGGCATAAGCCAAAAGTCCAATGACCTGTGATCTTTCCTGTGCGGAATATCACACCAGCTTCGATCTCGCAACACAAAATGTTTGGACAGCTCATTGTAGGCCACTTCCCTTTCTACATTTTATAATAATGATGATAATAATACATTACAAGGCATTTTGTGATTAAGCAGATTCAATCACTCACACTTTCACTACTCATGTTTGTAATCACATTTTCAGAACGCCACATCAAATAAAAATCATAATGAATGCAAAGAAACTGAAAGATATCTATGGAGAACGTATCACAATTGTATGTAGGGAATTCATCGCTTTTCTAACTGACCACAGAACTGTACAGAAGAAACAGTGCTTTCATGACCGATTGGAATGGTGTTCAGTTAAAAAATACTCAAGGATGGACTTTTCCTCCAGATTTGTTCCGCTTGCTCCATTGACGTAGGTTTCAGTCTTAAAAAACATTATGTAAATGTTGCCACAACTAAGCACATTTTTCAATACAACTATGCACACAAAGGCAAGAAACTTGTCAAGAAGAGCAGCATTTTTCTTGATGTTTTTTATTACACAGGTGCTATAGTTCAAGACTACCAAAAGCAGTAGACAGAATCAATAGGACCGATACCTAATATATGTTGGCAAGCACTAGAAGACTGACCCAAAGGTCAAGGTCAATGACTGATATGACCTTAACCCTTACAATGAGGTTAAATGTAGATATTTCTAATGCAGCTTGTGTAATGAAGTGAGAATGTCGTGCTTTCCGGTATTTTAGTCAGATGCAGAGTTACATAAACAAAGTTTAAATACATAATAAAATACACCTACATATCGATACATTTGACAGAAATAAGGATTAGAATGATAGTATACGACACACTAGGAAATATGGGGGGAAATAATGATTGTCCTTGATATTGCAGTAGATACTCATTTTGTTTGTTGACAACTCATGATGAATATTGATAAAATAGATCAAATAAAGTCTTGAAAATTGGAATTAAGGAACAAAACTTTACATTCCACACAGCTGAAACTTCCCAGTCCTCACCCCAATCACGTTGGAAGGGAAACGATCGAGTACATCGATGCTCCATATTGCCACAGACGTGTCACTTCCTGTCACGAAGGTGTCTCACCAACAGACCTGTCAACGATCTGCTGCGTCGTTTATCACAAGACGCAACTATGGGAACTACCAGATACCAGTTTGATCGGTATTGCATTACCATGGCGATCTCCGGCCTCTGTCAGTTTGTAACCATGGAAGCCATGCTATGTCCATATTCTTATAAATGAGCGTAAATAAGAATACATATGCTAGTCGTTTGGGTGCGTGCAGTATGCAGCGTGAAAACATTTCCACTGTTGGCGAACTAGCGGACAAGCTTCTGACTGACACCCCACCACCGATACGGGGGGGATGATCAGTGTAAGGTGGTCATGGTGATGGGTGGTGTAGTCACGATGAAGATGATGGAGGTTGTGACTGGCGTGGCACCTGGAGTTTGCTGAGAGTCTCCGTGCTGGC
>NW_018483732.1:0-2528 GCF_002113885.1 Mizuhopecten yessoensis
AAAAAAAAACTTCAGGTAATATTTGCAGTCTCGTCTTCGTGTTTGCAGATTTATTTCCAAATATGTTAATGAAAGATAATATTCCAACATCAAAGAAAAAGAAATCGAATGGGAAACTGGATGAAAAACATAGGGATCACTTCGTTAATCAAACAACGTAAGCTCATCTGTATCTCATCTTGAACACTGATAAAGCAGTATTTTAATTTCAGTATTAAACGCAACAACTACACAAATTCTTTAAATCTATACATTTATCAGGGATGTTTTCATTAATGAATTTTGACTTTTTTATTATTATTTCTCCGTTTCGCAATATATACCACCATGTCAATGTCACGTGACAAGCTCTATTCATTTTTGATACCAGTTCCACATACAAAAAAAAACGCAGCCATTCAACGAAACCGAAACTAAGTATAGGATCATAGGTTCATCCTGACTATATAAAAAAAACATTATATATTTCACAACCACGGTGTCTATTTCCCCATCCAATCTGATATGTGACAAATATTTTGAATTCTGAGAAGATTCAACCGGGTATTATATCCTGGAAGAGTGTAGCTACCTGACCTTGTCGCTGTTTGGGGCATACTCTATTGGAAATAAAATTGATATTTGACTCACTTGTACTCTTATATAAAAAATTCAATATCTTAAAAAGTGTTTTGCTGCGGGCTGTGGGTTAGATGACTACCAGGAACACCTTCTCGCGTCTGACAAGCTTATGAGATCTCACCATAACGCCAGGGCACGCTAGGTATTTAGTTTACAAATTCGTGATTTTACGCGAACATGATATACGAGTATTTTGACAGGTATCAACTTTTTATTTCTCTATCCACGCACATCCGACGCGTTTTAGTTTAACAAGAAATCCTATCGAACAGAAGGTGACACGGGGCTGTACCATACCAACCCTGCTAACTTTGACACTGTTGTTACAGATTGTCAACGTCAGTTTCAACTAGAGGAGCGCATGCGCCAACGAACAATCAAAATATCAAATATAAGTCCGTCAGTAAATTTTTTTTGTTTCAGAGGGAATATCAACGTATAGTATAATTTCTGTTTTTGTTGTTGTTCTTCTTCTTCCTTTTCTTCTTCTTTTCCACCTCTTCTTCTTCTTCTTCCTCTCTTCCTTTAAAATTAAAGTTAGATAAAATATCAAACTAGTGATATGAAGGCAGTTTAAAATATTAAAATCGTTAGCTGTCTAACACCATCCAATTCTTTTCTTCTTATTCTTCTTTTTTTTTTTTTTTTTACATTTGAAACAAAATGTCCTTTTTCATTTCAAAGGTACTCTAAGCTAGTGGAGATTGAATCAAAGTTTAAAACGAAATCATACCATTTCAAATTTTTTTTTTACAGACAATGCTTTGTGATCAGACCACCTTAGAGAAAATCTGGAGAGTTTTGTTTTTGTTTTTTTAACGACTTTTTTCGATGCTTTGACTAGCTAACACTTAGATAGTGGGGGAAAATTCCGACGGAATACGTGATAAGTAACGGTGCGGATATTTATCTATAATGATATATTATAACCCTCATTTCAAAAGGGAAGGTTTACCGTAATTCCTCCTCTTGACACCCAAAGATCTAGTTATTTCGCAATGGCGACGAAGATTGCTTTATACATTTCCACCAGATCTATTATCTCCGACAAACTTCTGGAGAAACTGTGGATTGAAATTGTGTCCCTTGTGTTTTTGTGCCGAGACACTGGCCTCGGTCAAACTCATTAGTAGTAATATAGGAATGGAAATGGCGGGAAAGTCTGTCTGACAAAGCGATTTTGACATAACGTCATTTCAAGCATCCATCATCGACGGGGACCTTGTGACGAACCCGAAATGTTCCATGAAAAAAAGATAATCACATTACCGTTCTAATTTTTGTATTCCGCAATTTCTTGAATGCACAAAGCAGTCACAAAGTGCACCCTGGATACAAGGGTTATTGTTAATTTTCGAAAATAAATGTTATAAGTATTGTTGTGAGAGAATCTTGCCTTCGTCCGCGATCTTCAGTAATGTTCTTCTTTAATAAGTCTATTCACTTCTCATTTAGCCCGATTTTCACCTTCATTTCTTGCTCATTCCCTCGGCGAGGCTTGTCATGATACTTTGTTACAAGTTATTATACGCATATTAGGGTTTGCGTGCAAAGTGAACAAAATTTATTCATGCGCAGCATCTCTTGGGCTACCCTTGCGTGCCAGGGAGCAGACGATCATTGACTCTAACGACAGCTGTCGAGAATACGATTCTAGTCGGTAGTGCCGTTTGTTTACCAATTTACTATGTCAATGCCTGGCTCTCTCATACACTCTTGTCATCTCATGAAATGCAAATTCAGTGTTCTGTAACATTCTTCACATCTTGGACGAAGACCCCCACCAGTTTTCGGCCAGGATCCAAGGAACCGAAGTCGAACGTCCGACGTGGGTGTGTACTCCTTCCGATGTGTTTCCACCTCTGCAGTCCTAAGAGACGGAGTTATCAACCTGGTGTTCATGTATA
>NW_018483733.1:0-2528 GCF_002113885.1 Mizuhopecten yessoensis
TTATATTTGTTGTCTTTCAATCTTTATTGACACATTGTATTGACTGTAAAGAAGGGTGAAGGTAAACAGCAGACTCTGTAAGTCTGTGTTGTCAATAAATCATCTGTTCTATTTGACAGCATAATATTAATAATCCCTTTAATAGTAAAATTTCAAACCACACCAATAAAGTTTCAAAAATTCAGAAAAGTGTCCCAGAGGGCCTGTATTGCTCACCCAGATCTTAAATGCCCAGCAACGTTATATATGGCTTTGATATGGAGATATAAACCATTTCATAATAATGGCCAATGATCAAGTCTCTAGGGGTTAGGCCTGACCCCAGGATCAATTCTTATATTATGACTTTATTTATGTCGTTATGTCCATCAATTGTATATGGTATTGGGGAGGGGATCTCAAACATTTCAAAGTTATGACCCAAGAATTTAGTCCCTAGGGGTGGGGCCAGACCCAAGAGTGAAATCTTATATCTTTGTAATGTTTGTCTTTTATAGTTATTATAGGGTGAGGATCTCAGCCATTTCATAATTAGCCCCCCCAGGAATTAAGTCTCTAGGGGTGAGGCCAGACCCCAGAGTCAATTTTAATATGATGGTGTTCATCATTTTGTGCCCATCAATTGTATATATATGATTTTTGGGTGAGGATCTCCACTGTTTCAAAGTTATGTTTATGGGATCAAGTCTCCCAATGGGTGGTGCCAGAACAGGAGCCATTGTAAAAGTATATGTGTATTCATTTATATGTACTCGGCAAATCTTTATAGAAAGGGTATCTCTATAATGAATTAGTTAAAAGTTCTTTTTGACCCCACCCTTTATTTAGACCAAGGGTCAGCTCTTCAACTGGTACAATTTGTGTTCTTCCCTAGGGACCTTCGATGGAGGATATGATTATGGAAGAGACCAAAATTGATCTGCTACGCACACTTTAGTACTTTGAACCTTTAAGTTTAGTTTTTTTTATTGAGAAATAAGGAAGTGCAAAATTATATAAATCAAGAATATACAACACGATTTCGTAACAAGCTTAGATGTTATGTAATTTGTTTCCTGTCCATTTCAATTCTCTCTTGTGAATATACTTTCCCCTCGTTTCCTGTATGTTTTTTCTCTTTTGCATATACTTCTCTTTCTGGCGGTTTTTCCCTAGGCAACTGTCCTTCATTGGCTATTGCGAGGGCTTTAACAAAGTTTCAAATTATTTTTGTTCATGATAAATCACCTTCCCAAAAGCACAACCACAAAAAGAGATATTTTTTGTGAAAAATGTGTGGTCATTATTTATATTCGACACTCCAATAATGAAAATAGGAAATATCTCCAATGACAAACATACAATACCGATACGTATGAAAAATCCATGACAATGGATGTATGGGACATGCCCATGGTTTGTAAAATCTGAACGTGGAAAAACGACCGACACATGTCAGATTTTTGAACGTTCATTCTTCAAACAAGACAAAAACACAAATTCTGAATTAAAATTTATTTTTCCTTGAGTAAAGTATCATTAGGTTGATAACAAATTTGAATCATTATAAGCCTCCACGGAAATCAGGAATTTATAAGGCACAAAACAAACTACAATAATAATATACATGTATAATAATCAAATTGGGGAAAAAATGGATCACAATAATAGCAAATGATGAGTTGAACAGATGCAGTTTGGACCAATGTGACTTTTATTATATTAGACATGTGATGAACTCGGTAATTACAATCCTTCTCCTTGTTAAATAGATCTCTAGAGTTTTACCTGTACCACAGAGAATTCTGTTTATTTTCTTGTTTTTGTTATCAAATTTGAAAGTATGCCTTATACTAGGTTCACACCTTTAATGCCTTAAATATCCAAAATATTGTAACTATGTATTGGAAAGTACCTTACCTGGCAGGACTATATCTTTGTTAAATCGTATCTAAACAGAAAACAATACCTTATGGTATTTTTATGATTTAAAAAGAAATCAACTGTATTCAGTGTTAAGGTATATAATGGTCCTAGACCAGGATTAGAACCCTGGACCTCCAATCATTATACTGTAGCTCTAACCAACTGAGAGACCGGATTTGTTATTATAAACTTGCTGTGTCTACAAAAAGAAAACATTTTGAAGATTAAAGCTTATCTTGGTTAGGTTCAAGAATATAAAATAAATAATTACAATCATCAAACAAGAATTAAAGAAAAAAAGTTCTTTATTATAAATAAAAAATAAATGGTCATTAAAAATCAATTTACCACTTTAAATGTTGTGCCTTTTCCTATCAGTTACTGTATGATGCTTAATAGGGGCAGATGTTTTATTCTGCTTTATGCACAGCCTGAGAGTTATATGATCCCCAAGATGTTGGCCCCTAATCGAGTTATAGTACATGTATGCAGTTTGCAACAGGAACCAGAATCTTATTATATATCTGTAAATAACCATACTTAGTGACAGTTTATTATACTGATAGAAACTTTGGATGAAGTTTATATAACTTTGTAGAGATTATCAATCACCATTTATTAAT
>NW_018483734.1:0-2530 GCF_002113885.1 Mizuhopecten yessoensis
GTTTCCAAGGGTAAAAACATCGAAAAACAACAAATGCATGAAACAGAAGGTGTTACAATAGGATTTGTCTTTAAACAAAGACATAACGATTACATGAGCATAATACATTTACAAGACATACAAAATGGAAGAATGTAAATGCATCTATAACTAAAACAAAATAATCACATTGTGAAAAGATATATAAAAAAGTAAATAAAAATGGATCATCAAGGAGGAATTTTAAAATACATACACCTATACACATTGCATTAAGATAGGAGTCAAAATTGAAAATGAGTGACTGTTGTACTTTGTCTTTTAATGGTCAAGATTAAAAGGCAGAAAACAGAACGAACAAAAAGCATTGACCAAAGATATTTATATTATTTTAAATACCAGATTATAAAAGGATTCTTTTGTCTTGAAATAAGATACACAAAACCTTATTAACAAATTGGAAGCACACAGTTAGACCAACACGAAATTCGAAATATAGAATACGCCATTTTGTTCTACTCACCGATGGTAGAGATCACTGTGACGGAGAAGAAGAAGGCTCCGGACCAGGACCACTTGTACTTCGGACCGTCCACCAGTCCGTACGCTGAGCAGTTGCCTCCGTCGTATCCTATGTTTATACTGTTGTCGCGGTAGATTTGAAGGATTCCTTGGAGCTGAAACTTCAGCGTGGACTTGTCCGGATTGCCTTCGTAGTCTTCAACTAACTGTTGGATCTTTGAGAGCGAGTCGTTTTCCATGACTATGTATTCCTTGTATGTGTCGTAGCAGATTTGTTCCTCGTTGGACTTTTCAAGATGTTCGAAGATGAATCCTCCTGCAGCACAGTAGAGTGCCACCAAACCACACAGCCCAATGTGGGAGAACATTATTTTCATAATTGTCCGACACCATCCTCCCTTTTCTTGCTTACCCATGCTTGATAGTTAGTGATGTCTGTGATATAATTCCCCAAGTCCAATTATCGTAATTTGGTTTGTAAACTTGACTTGATAAGATAATGATTACTTGCTTTTTGTCTCTTGTCCCCCGAAACGTTCTACATCCTGGCACTATCAGGCTACGGCTGGATGATGTGACAAACCTCAGCGCAACTCAATACACCTGGCTTTTACCTGCGCGTGCTGTTCCTGCCACCCAGCCACGTATCTATCTACGTCTGCTTGCCTCTCATAAGCGATTCGGTTGACATGGGACACCCTGGAAAACATCGATCGACATTGGTAGCTTATACAGGTTCTATAAATTATTAAATAATACATTGGAAAACATCTCAAAATTACTATCGATTTCAACATCTACCATACGACAATACTATGTTCTATAATAATACGTGTGCTCCTTGAACCGGACAGCATGACGGTATGTCATGGATATTTCAACGACCAATATTGCTCTGTCGAGTGATGTTAAAATACCTATGGAAATTGCCATCTACGAATCAATAGCAGAAACAATCCTGAAACGCTGAATGTGTCAGCACGACTCCGTCAATACATTGTGGCATTCAGTTTTGGTCTAGTGATTCTTGTTCCACTTCAGATAGCTGACGCTACAGTTGTCCCGGGATAAAGAACACTGATTTCTGTGTGAACACGAATTATACTAAAAAAGAAATGTGCACTCGTTATATTGAATGTACTCCCTGATCCTTTTGTTGACCAATTGTTTATGTGATACATGATAAGCGAAAGTTATCAACTTTATCCGGTTACTCCGGTTTCCACCCACTCCAGACAGCATCCATTTACCTCCGGAACAACAAGAGTGTTTAGTAACAATTGAAAACAATAAAAGTTAATTCTAAAACGATCACCTCTACCAAATTTAAATAATGATTAAAGAAGGCGAGCTGAAACATGAGTTACTGGATCAATATTATCGATTTATATAAAAAATATTTCACGTCTATATATCATGAAGATGGCATACTTATATAATTAGTACAAAACCATATCGAACAAACCATGCCGTGCTTTGGTTTGTTCAAGAGAATAATCCATTTTTGAGTAAGTTAATAAAGTTTTGTCATTTGGTTTTTCTCTTCGGTTCCATTATATTTTCGTATCGACCCTGTCTTTGGATGTAGAGGCTATATTTAGTACTGGTTTCTTGTGTATTTACATAAGTTGGTTATTACAGGATATTGAAAGAATTATTATATTGATTCCTAAGAGAAGGACCTGAACTGGCTTTATCTCCGATATCCAATCCTGTTGGCATTGTTCAATCTGTTGTCATTATAATGATTTGAAATCGATACACAATATCGATCTCATCACAAGAATCATCTACATGTTTGTAGCATTCGTAATTTATCTGAGAACTACCTGGTAATGCATTTCTTCTAAAAGTTGTTAAAAGTAATCGAAAACCTATTACACGTGTATAACGTATCCGTGGATTCAAGCTTAAATTTCATTTTTATTTGATTTGGTTATATTGGATTTAGCGTCATATTTAACGCTTTAGGCTTTTAATGACGTGCCTCCATGCCAGTAATATGTGTCTGCATGTGTGTGCATGTGTG
>NW_018483735.1:0-2530 GCF_002113885.1 Mizuhopecten yessoensis
ACAATGTTATTGCTTTGTTACAGGGGACCCAGCCCTGAAGTCTCTCAAAAGACCAGCTACAACTGGATCACAGTTCAAGGTGACTTTCGCAAAAATAAGATTTAGTTGGGAGCAAGTGTTTGACATAAATATTGTAATGTGATATATTTTTCGAAAAATATTTGTAAGCCAACAGATTGTTAGATCAGTAAATACTATGTGTATTACAATTTGATTTCGAAAAAAAAAAAAGGTAGTCAGTGAGCCTTAATTTCTGTTCATCTCACCCTTCATAGGTTCTCTCTCACATACAAAGAATTTTAATACCTTACTTTATTACTTCATTGACTGCAGGTGTCTGTGACAGAACTTATGAAAAACCTTCTATCCAAGAATCCAAATTATGTCCGATGTATGAAGGTAAGTTGGAGTCAGGTCCAGATTAAGAATTTGGTTGCAATCTTTTAATAGATATAAAAGAATTATCAGTGAAAAATGCTGACATAGAAAGTTTTGCCAATGAACCATAGTATACACACAGTTGTGATGTCATTGTTTATAAAAGGGTTGAGCAGGAAGGATCGCAATTAAGAAGTATTGATCTCTCGTTATTCCTGATAACAAAAGAAGAATCCTTTAAATCTACAGAATCAGTCGTGTATTATGTTAGGCACTATATATTATCTCAGTTTTTTTTAACAAAATTGTAATCCTTTTTCATTTTCAGCCAAATGACCAGAAAAAACCTGGTGTGTTCACATTGGACATTGTGCGGCACCAGGTCCGATACCTTGGGTAAGTGGTTATGGCTGTGGTGGACAGATCATTAAAACTTGTCAGGCAAGCAACATTTTGGAATCATGCATTTTCAACTCACCTGGCATGAAGTACCAATCAGGTTTCCCATGGTGTTGAGTTCTGCATATATCTGTACAAATATTTGCAGTCACAAGTTGAATTAGTCGAAATTATTCTGACGTTTTATCGACTTTTGTTTATATCGGTCTTTCGACATTAATTCGGACTAAGGTTGAATGTATTGGAACGTTATTTTGGCCAGAAATCTGACTTCATCACAGCCTTTGTTTGATTATGGGATGTTAGCAGTCATATTAGATTCTGCCAACAACATAACACAACAGACGAGTAGTACATGGTCCATGTGCGTGTTGTTAGTCCCCTATCACTACTACTTGGTTTGAACTCTGTACTTTAGTTTGTCACTTTGCCTGGAGAATATCTCATACTTTCCTGTGTCACCTTACAATTCACAAATTTTGTATGTAATTCCCTCTTGGGATGACGAAATATTACTAAAAATGTTATCTGCAATTGCAAAACTTTATTTGTGAGGACTTCTTGGGATGGGGGAGGTCTGCAATTGCAGATGACATTTTATGCATATACTGAATTCAGGTTCATGCCCCGCTGTGTAAAGAGTTATCGCCCTTTGTTACTTTTTGAGTTTTTCTGGAGTTTAAGAGTCTGTCTTGTTGGACTATCTTGTACTTGAGGTCACAACAATAATTTAATTTCTGTCTAACAGATTGATGGAGAATGTACGAGTGAGAAGGGCTGGCTATGCCTACAGACAGACCTATTCACAATTCCTGTTCCGCTACAAGATGTTAGCCAATGAGACATGGCCTCATTGGACAGGTGACCCCAAGGAGGGTGTGAGAATTATCTGTTTTGCCCAGGAAATTGATGCAGAGGAGTATGCCTTTGGAAAATCCAAGATCTTTATCAGGAACCCACGCATGGTAAGACTGCAGCTGACATATCTAGTGAAATGGTTATATTATAGATTTCTCTTTAAGCATATATTACCTATTGATGATAAAAAACCTTTTTGTCTGAGCTACTAGTCACTGCTCTAACAAATCTTACTTGAGGTGTTTAAATTCAGAATTTCAGCGTACCACCCTGAGACTGATAATAATCAGCAGGTATTTGATTATTCGTAGTTATTTTACATGGAGGTAACACTGGAGATGGGACATTGTTATAATGAGGTGTTTGTTTTTAGTTATTTGACATGGAGGAGAGGAGGCGGGACCGTATGCACTACCTAGCTGTGATGATACAGAAGACATACAAAGGCTGGAAGCAGCAGAAACTGTACCAGCTGATGCGAACTAGTCAGATCATCATCTCTGCACGCTTCAGGGGATTCTGGGTAAGTCATAACTGCAAATCACTTTTTGCCTGAAATAGATAATAGTGGGGTTGAACAGCCCTACTGTTATTGAAATGAGTAAGATAGTAGGGAGGGGAGAAACCCATTTTTTTCAGTAGATAACATGTCATACTGCCTGATCTGTACTATGAGATGCCATACTTTTGGTACAGTTATCTGTTTACTAATTAAAAGAACATGTAATAAATGTATGTGTAGATTGCTTGTGAAACTCTAATGTGGTTTGTTACAGGCCCAGAAACAGTACCAGAAGACGAGGAATGCGACTTTGGTGTTACAGTGCTTTGTGCGCGGCTGGAATGTAAGACAGCTTTGTTTGTTTGTTTGTTTGATTTTGTTTAACGTCCTATT
>NW_018483736.1:0-2532 GCF_002113885.1 Mizuhopecten yessoensis
TTAGGTACCAAGTTATAAATCCTTGGGGAATGTTACAGATCTTAGAAAGCGTTGGGGATTGTTACAATCTTTGGGGATTTTCACCTAGCTCATTAACTTTTTGAAGTTTGCATGGAGGAGATTCTGCATGCTCAAAATTACAACATAAATTAAATGTGTGTATATACCCCCTAGAGACAAAACAACCCTTTAAACTGACATAATTTTAGTTCTTCTTTTAGGTGAAATCATTAGATCTTAGAATTAAGGAACAGTTAAGCAAATTCACTGGTTGAAAACACTATAAATGTAAGGGTCCAAAATCGGGAGTCTGTCTCCTAAATAGGGAGGGTTGGCAAGTATGCTAGTTGCAGCTACTGTTTGCAGCAAATATTTCTTGCAGGTACATGTAGTTGCAGCCATTTGACCACAAACAGAAAAGAAATTTCATATTTCTATAAGGGCTGCAGATATCAAATATAAATGAGGGCAACAGTTGAATTTTCATTCTATTTGTAATCTTTTGTTTGCCTTGATCATTTGTGAGACGATTCAATTTCAAAGATTTTCAGAATGTCTCTGGTAAACACACCTCCCACATAAGGTTTTCCCCATTCCCTTTAAATTCACCATTATATAAGAGTGAACAGAATATCCTCTCCCTTGAACTAATAATAAAGGGGAGGGTTGTGGTTTAAGTCAAATAAAGAGGGCCCAGCTAGAGTGATTGTATAAGTCAAACACGCCTATATTACCACTTACGGTCACATTCGGGCCGTGTTGACTTTTCTAATGAAAGTTTTAAAATTCTATGTACAGACAAGTTGTTTCTATGTCAGAACCTTAGAGTGATGTCATCATCTCTGGATAGCTGTGGTTAACATAACACACACAAAAACAGTTCACACGAATTCTGTCACTTCTAACTTCACCTATGCTAACACAAACCTTATCTTATGTGGACTTTGAATGCTGCGAAACTTATATTTATATCCAGATTTTATTATGGTTTCAATCTTAACAAACAGGCAACAGAAAACAAGAGCCAAGAGATATCAATCACATGTGGCTGCAAAATTACTTCAAACAACATCCTAGGACAAGAGTCGCTAAAAGAATATCAAAATGAAGAAAACAAAACCAAAATGGTGTGGAAATGCCAATGCCCCAACATACAGAAAATACAGTACAGTTTTGTAAAAGACATTAAGACAACTGGATCATTTCCACAAAGGTCAAAATAGGCTTGCTATCCTAGGGTAGAAAACTGATCGTATGTGTGAATCAGAGGCTATTATGTGAATCTTACTTTAATCAGATTTAAGATTCTTTCGTCTACGTTCATGTGAAGATATGAATGGACATAAGTTGTAAATGTCCTATACCATCAGGGGCTGTGGTGGCCACATCGGGATTCCTGCTATGGGCCAATAGGATAAAATAATCCTGTATCCACTAATGGTACTGAACTACATACTGTGTAAAGCCACAAGGCAAGGTTAAGTACTACATTTGTCTGAAATCAGCCTTCAGAACAACAAAATCCATTTGCAAATGTAGAGCTACGCCTGTAGTAGCACCCTCAAACTTTTAAACAGTCTCCATAGCGTTAACTGACAGAAGGGCAACACATGTAATAAAAGCTTGAAGTGCAAACAACCAAGAATATGTATTACTTTGTATGATATTAAATACTTTATCGTAAGAGCTCCACCTAAAGGTATCGGGTTATACATGTACATTGAAGTGACGACCACAAGGTCCTGTATGTAGCTGTCAAACGCAAAAAGAAGTCATAGTTGCATCAAAAAAGTATTAACTGACAGAAACAGCTGACATCAATAGATGAATCTTTGCAGGATGAAAGAGCATTGTACAAATTTGCGAGAAATCAAACTGACACTATAGGACTGGCTTACATCCACATGTTCTCGTATAATTTTTAGTTATATCATGTACAAAAAGGCCAATAACTATATGGAAATGTACCTGTCCTACCAAACATTGCACACTTTTCTATGATTTAATTCACCAAGGGTGACTTACCTTCATCTGAAACTATAAGAGTCTACTTACAGTACAAACAGACAATGTAAAACTAATATTATACCTACAGGGGCATTTTAATTCAAATTTGAAATACAAGAAATAATTCTTTGGAATTTATTGATGACATGCCTAATTGGCCTAGTGTTAAGGATGGCGGACAACTAAACCATTGTATAATATATAATGGAAGTTTGGCCCATTATTCTTTTCTAAAGACAGAAATCAAAGTTTTATTGAAATACAATACTATAAATACACAAGTCCAATTTCACCTTTTGAGAGTGTGGAGGGGAGTTTTGTGGAGTATTGTGCCTGTGTTTACCAGGGCTGTATGGCTACCTAACATCGGTATACGCCAACACTGGAACCTGTGATTAGCCAATCTGAGTAGCCAAACACCACAATTGTTCACTTGACATGTAGACTTGAGATAATTTGACCTTCAAATATTTGTGGAGCTGTACACACGTTGAGAAGATGTGGTGTTAAATTGTGACTGAGTGT